>NW_005187488.1:422460-440578 GCF_000239375.1 Pundamilia nyererei | reverse complement strand
AAAAACTGAATATGGAACAAGCAAAGCTTAATACTAAACAATATATATGTTAGCTGTATAATACCAGTAGGCCAGCTCTGATAGTAATTTGGTATGGCTTCGCGGGCCAGAGTTTGACACCTATGTTCTAAGGGCAAGAAAAATGAAGGCAGATGCTACAAATTATGACTCCCAAAACAAAATCCATAAATAATCCCGTATAATGTGATTTTTTTTTTAAAGTCAAATGTCAGCCAGTGACTTTTAAAACAGAATTGGATCTCTGTTGCATTTGTTCTGATTTTCTTTGTGCAGGGAGAGGAGGGTGTAAACAGAGAGATGATTTATAGACCAGGGTAAGGGATTTCCTTGTATCTGGTTTAGGGAGAAACTCATACCACAGGACAGACGGGAGGAGGGATAACACTTAATGCTGACTAAGCGGCGAGAACAGCGGGTGCTGGAGGAAAAAAGGGAGGAGGGTGGAGGTGATGCAGCTGGTTGAAAGTGAAGCGCAGGAAGAGGATGGATGTGTTTGGAGAAGAATGAGAGGAGCTCTGTGTCTGGAGATAAGGGTTTGTTAGTATGTGATGGTAGTAGATAATAGAAGGGGTGGGAGTTGTGACAGTATGAGATCCATCTGGACCGTTTGTCTGTAACACACGCGCACCTTTTTGAAATAAAAGCGCAAAGTAAAATGAAAAAAAAATTGCTGTAGTTTTTTTCTACAAATCCACTCTCTGACATTTACACTTCATCTTATCTCTGTTATGATTCAAACCTTTCAACCTGGAAACTCACTGAACCATCTGAATTTGAAGAAAAGCAGCTGAAAGAGGGAATGGCAGCCAACCACAGAGGAATTTTATGAACACATCATTTTTCTTTTGCCTTGAGCTTTCAACAGTACATTTTCTCAAGACAGCAGTGCATTTACACACATGCCACAACTGAGTATGTCAGTTTTATGCTACTTATACTCCACTGCTACACCAGTATACTTTCTACCTACTTTCAGAATAGGGTTTTACAAAAAAGAACTTGATTGTTTTTAAATGATTTAAGTGTTAAAAAATCATTTTAAATTAGTCACATTTAAACTACCTCTTCAACTACTGATATTACATCTTAATAAACATCTTATTAGCAGGACTACACAAGGATGTGCACTCACAGGCCATCTTGTTAACTCAAATATCTAATCAGCCAATCACATGGCAGCAACTGATAGCATTCAAAATAACTGCTGAAGTTTAAACTGAGAATCAGGAAGAACGGTGATTTAAGTGACTTGTGCCAGACAGCATGGTCTGAGTATTTCAGAAACTGCTGATCTGCTGGTATTTTCCTGCACAACCGGAGCGGTCTGACAAAGAGAAACTATCCAATGAGCGTCTTAATGAAAGAGGTCAGAGGAGAATGACTAGATGGCTTGATAGGAAGGCGACAGTAACTCAAACAATCAAATAACCACACCTGTTTACACCAGTGTAAGCAGATGGGCTACAGCAGCAGAAGACCACATCAGGTGTCACTCCTGTCTGCTAAGAACAGGAAACTGAGGCCACAATTCATAAACAAAACATTGGAAAAGCTTTGGCAGGTCTGACGAGTTTTGAATTGTGCTGCAACTTTCAGATGGTCAAGTCAGAATTTGGTGTAAAGAACATGAAAGCAAGCACCGATCCAGCCTCGTGCATTTTGGTTGTAGAGCCTGCCACTTTTTCATTAAGCAGTTGTTTTAATGCCGCAAAACTCATTTGATCTAGTGCTAGCTTAGTGCCCAGCAACAACCTACAAAGTCAGGATCTAGCTGAGGAATATAGAATGAGTCAGAGAGCTCAAGGGCCAGCAGCCTCAAGTACTGATGGAAACCAAAAGAGAGCTAAAACAGAGAGTAACTGCAATTACATTAAACAGATGTTGAATTGGAAGTTGCTTTGATTGAACTTGATGTGCTTTTCTGACACCTTAGTAGCTTACCACAGTGATAGTGAAATAGTGATCTCTGTGTTTTGTTTGCTGTTTTTATTTCTAAATATTAATTGGGCTCAATTCCTTTTTTAACATAACTAAAGGACCTTATTGCACCTTGTGTTATGTATTGATATGTCGCTTCTGTGCTGAAAATGGGTCAGATTCCCTCTAATTGCAGATTTGGCCCTCTGGGGTCTGTAAATGCAATACATATATTCGGTTTTGACTAAGCTGGTCAGACTTTGGTTGACCTGCCTCATCAGTTGATCCCCTGAACTGTGATTAAGGTCACAGTACCCTCAAAAAGCGTCTTGAATATCTTAACAATTGGTTCCAAGAGATCCTGTAAACTCTTGTTCCACCTCCTCTTTCTCTCTCTGTTGCACCTTCATTAGCTTGAATAAAACAGCAGTAACATGACTCAGTGCATTGGATATAAAGTGCAGGCGTCGATCTGTGATGTTTTTGCCAGAGCAACACATGTGCGGGTAGTTAGCTGCTATTTTCAATCTGGACTGTGATCATCTGAGTGTCAGTGACTTTTCTGACTCACCTTTAAGAGTGAGGAAAAGCAGCAAACCCCACCGTGTTCCCCTAGCTCCAGCTCTCACACACCATAATAAGCCTGGTGTCCTTGAGGTGACCCATACGCAGATGTCAAGGGAGGGTCTCTGGAGTCCAGCACGGCCTGTTTTCTATGCCTTTTAGGGGTATTTATACTGAGGGTCTGAGTCACAAATTTTGTAATTAAATAAAAAAGCGCAGAGAGAAGGCTTTCCAAAACACCTGTGTGTTCCTATAACGCCTCCAGTGAAAAGACTTATGTTAAAATTTGGCATGCTGCAGTTCTTTGTTCTGCAAGAGCCATACTTGTACATAAGGTTTTACATTCGTATTCCCTTTCGTGTGTGTGTGTGTGCATTTGTCTGTGCATATGTGAGTTCACTCCTAGAATAACACACAATATCTCACTTTTGCACTACAAACTGTTTTATGTGCTCCAGTCCCCTGTGTCCACAAACACTAAGATTTCTCCAGCACCTCCGGCAGCAGAACACACAGGCATACTTTTACAAGGAATTTGGGAATTCTAATTTCTCCTCTTTTAGTGTAAGTAATAAAGCCCCCTAAAGCTCTTACTCTCAGTCCAAAATGTTAATGAAAGGAGGGAGAAATGACCGTGAAGGGTGCCAAGATCAACCCACAGCTTCCTGGTTTGCAAAAGGGAGTTGAAGCAGAGAGGAACAGTGTTCAGCTCCAAAGCCCTGTCAGATCCATAATGGCTTTCACATTTTCCATGTGTGAAGAAGACTGCAGACAGATGGAATTCACTAAATTCATTTTCTGGCACCTTTGCCAAATGCTTATCATGCATGCATCTTTGAATACATTATGGATGTATGGTGTGTGCTATATGCTGCAGTGCGTTTTCTGTTATTCTACAGATCACACAGCTGATACAGTTGAGTGCACTTAGATTGGCTTAGTTGAAAACAAAGCCAATCTAGGTATGTCTCTGAGTGTGCAGAAATGATGTTTGTAGTACTGTGAAAAAGTCTTGAGCTGTCCCCTCATTTCTTCATATTTTGACAGAAAAAATGGGAAATTGAAACCTGTGAAAACATAGAATGTAAGGCAAAAAAGGCGTTTTTATAATATTTGGTATGACCATCTTAATTCTTTAGCACGGTCTGAACTCTTTTAGGTGAGTCTTCTTGTCATTTCTTTAAGTCGTCTTCAGGAAAAGTTCCCCAGGCTTCTTGAAGGACATTCAAAGCTCTTCCTTGGATGCTGGCTCCCTTTTGCTCAGTCCATGACTGATAGTGCTCCATTGTGTGTTTTTCGATCCAGGTTTGCTTTTACTGTATTGGCAGTGGGTTTGGGATCATTGTCATGTTAAAAAATGGAGCTGTTGCCAATCAGACACTTTCCAGATGGTATTTCGTGGTGAATCAAAATTTGACATTACTTTTCTGTGTTCGTAATTCAGCCAATTTTTGGCAAGATTGCCAATGGCTGAAATGCAACCTCAAAATATGACAGGACCTCCACCATGTTTTACAGATGGCTGTAAACACTGTGTTGTACTTCTTTCCTGAGCTCCTCCTCAATCACTGGATTCATCACTCAATAAAACATTTTGGCACTGATTTTCTGTCCAGTTCTAGTGTAATTTGGCAAACCTCAGCCTTTTCTTCCCATCTCTCTACTTTAAGAATGGCTTCTAGATTTCCACCTTTCCACTGAAGAGTCATTCGCACTGTCAACTATTGAAGATGATCTGTCTGAATCAGTAAAAATGGCAAACTTTCAAGATACTTGCTGACTATGATGGAAACCCCACCAAAAGAGAAACAGCACAAATACTCAATGGACCAGTGGAAGAAGATGGTCTGTTCTGATATAAAATCACATTGACATCCTGATGTGTGAGCTGAGGTAACTGCTGGATGGGAAGATGGCAAACTGGTGGAGGTGGGTTGATGCTCTGAGTCACATTCTGCTTGGAAACCTTGAGTTTGACACATGCTGCCTATCTATGTATTGTTACAGACCTTCATGGCAGCAGGCGATGGGCCTCTTTCAGCAGGTGAATTTTATCACCATCAAATAATTGTATTTAAGATCCTTCAGATTTTCCACATCTTACTAGAAATGGGTGCTTCAAAAGCAAGTTGAATCCAGACTTGACCTGTTAATTTTCAGCTGCTTCAAGGATCTCCAGCTCATGTCTGAATTGAATTTAACATCTACGCAATTTATTGCAACCCCAGGCAGTACATCCACCTAATATTCTAAACTTAGGAAGATTGTAATCTTCTCTTTGGCTTGACATGCAGGTGTTAGCTCCATTATACAGGCATTGCTGAGTGTTATACTGGTGTAGCTGGTAGCCACTGAGTATATATTACTCATGTATGCTTTTTGTGTTGAATATTTGACGTTTGTATTGCGGTATGAAAGGAGTGCCAGTTCCCCTCTAAGTCCAGCCAAGCAGTCTCTACAGAGACTAATAAATTCATCCAAATCATCTCTTGCTGCTACCAACTAAAGTCCTCTGAACTTGTTTTCATTTCCTTGAAAGTAGACCTATTATGCCGATTTTCATTTCTGTATTTTCATTCTTGGATTCTGGAGGATCCTCGCATGATTTAAAGTTTAAAATAACCCTTAATTATCTTACATTTGGCTTAAGTGTTGTATATCTTGATGCAGCCCCTCAGTTTATCCAAATGTCTGAAACAAGATGTTTTAGCTCTCTAGATTTTTGCTGATTGTCTGCACCTCACATTATAATCACAAGCATGTATAAAATACTGTCTAAGACAGTGAGGGAAATGTAATGTTACTTGCAGCTGGACAGTGTCTGCAAGCATAGACCAAGGGTTTATGCGTAAAGGGCTTGCTGGATGAAAGACTCCTCTGTCAAGTGGTGAGGCAAAAAACAAATGTTTACTTGTAGCTGTTTAGTGCACAGAAAAGAAATAATATCAATGTCATGTGTCATATGTTGAAGGATTTAGCAAATTTAACTTTCCTACAAAACGGAAAACTGCACTTTTGGTCAACTTCAAAACTTGTTGAGTACTCAGCTTCAGTTTCAGCTTCAGGACACACTATGAGTCAAACAGGTGGGTAGAGCTTGCCCGCTTAAAGTCATACCGTGTGGCCATATTGAGGATTAACATCTCTTTAAGATAATACAGATTGAGAGCAGGAAAGTCTTTAGAGCAGTCTGAAACCTGAGGGTGAAAGCATTTGTATATAATATGTGAAAATTTAGCCAACATTGACTACTGTAATAGTAAAAAAATTAAAAATTAAAATCATCCAGTGAGAAGCAGTTCAGTGGACAAAAATGTGTTGTTGATATCAGTTCAGAGGCAAATGACAAACTTTCTTCAAGCTGATGGTAACAATACAACAATATACAACCAAGGTATGCAGAAGAATGCATGACATGTTGAACTTTGAAGACAAATGGGCTACAGCAGCAGAAGACCATGCCAGGCACTGCTCCTGTCAGTTTAGAACAGCAAATTGAGGCTACAGTTCACCCAGGATTGGAACTTATCCTACTTTTTATCTGCGGTTCAGGCTGCTGGTGGTAATGTCATCATATTGCACACTTTCTACCCCTTAGTACCAACTGAGCATTGTTGCTGGCCATGTCCATTATTGTGTGATCACAGTGTATCCATCTTGTGATAGCTGCTTCCATCGAGGTATAATGCCATGTCATAAAGCTCAGATTATCTCAAACTGGTTTCTTAAACATGACAATGAATTCACTGTACTTAGATGGTCTCCACAGTCATCTAATTTCATCTAATTACCAGGCAGTCAATTCAGTCCAGCACAGATTTGGTAAAACAGAAAATTCACATCATGGATGTGCAGCTGACAAATCTGCAACAACTGTGTGATGCAATCATGTCAACATGATCCAAAAACTCTGAGGAATGTTTCCAGCACCTTGTTGAATCTGAGCCAATCTGAACGTAAAGGGAGGTCCAACCCATTGCTAGCAGGCAAAACAGAGAAAAGGGAAAAGAATAATAGGCTTAGTTTAAAAGAATGGATGACACTCAAAACCCTGGAAGCATTAGCATTGTCTGCTGCTGAACTCAAAAAGATTAAATGATTAGGTAGGTTGATTATAAATTGCTTTTGGTCATCACATTTTACTGTTTGGAGTAATAAAATAGACACTTTGGTTCCTGGGGATCGGTTCCTTTATCCTACAGAGTAGACATTGCTCGCAGCACTTCTTCTTAATTGCTCTAAACAAACAGTTTTGTCAAGCAATTTAAAACCATTGTCTGGTGTTGATTACTGCATTCAGCAAATGGTATCGCCCAGATGTCAGACAGCTCCCCCTGCCTCGTGATGTTTCGTCATAACTGCAGGCTACTCAGAATTAAAAGAGTGCCACCCTCATGTCTGGAGTATGTCTGTCTAAACAGGGTTCAGCAGAAAAAAAGTAGCTCTTCCTCCTGACCAAGGATGTCTTGCTGTCATTCGGATTGACATACCACACACCAGCATCCGACCACAGATGTTGCAGGCCACCCAGAAGACACTCCAACACTCACGAAGCAGCATTAACAGAAGGCATTTCCATTCCATTTCCACTTCTCATAGCAAACTATCAGTTCTTAGACCGGCTCCTCTTTGAAATGTTGACTTTGGAGCTTTGTCAGGCTTTGGAGTAAAAGTGTACAACCATGTAATTGATCATTCAGCTTGTGGTTTTCTCTTTCTCTTATAAATTAACTGTTGTGGTGAGAAGTTCACATATGTGATTGTAATTGTGAGTTTTCCATTTGGGAAATTCATATTTTGATCAGGTATTCTTTTGTCCTCAGATACTGCTTAATATAATTGTAATACTAGTTTAAAGTATATTAAACTAAAAGATAACATAACCATCAACTACATGACACACTCACTTCTTTTTTGCCTGTTCACAAAATTTGCATGCAAGTCAAACTATACCTATATTTGCTTCTGAATTAAAACAATGGAAGTTCCTTTAAGCTCTAACCACCTGACAATACACAGACCACAGATCAGCTTGTATTTTACAGCCCCCCCATGTTCCCTCAAAGCCACTGTTAAATGATAGAGATTCTAGTTACACAAAACCCTACAATCACAGAGCAGCTTCTTCCACGAGGACCATAATGTTATACAGACGTTACCCACAAGCAACACTAGTGGCTGCAAGCAGAAACCATCTGGATAGAAAATCTGAGTCCAGCGGGAGAGGAAGCATGACATGTGTCAATTAAAACCTGTCCTTTGTACGTATGGTGAAGTCAGTGGTGGATGTGGCCAGTGTGGTGATGAGCATGGCTTATGTATGTAATAAAACTGTCCCAGAGAGATTTTCCCTCAAATGCAGTTTCTGTCAAGTGTCCAGAATTCAGTCCTTTAAAGTTTGGTCTGTCAGTGCCCCAGCAGAAAAGGAAGTGTAGTTCAGTGCATTTATAGGTGGATGAACATAAAGCACAACATCATGGTGATTATTTTTAGCTGTCTGTTAAGCTGTGTTATGCACTGGTTAATGTTATTGTGCTGCAGCGCATTTATCTATTACTCTATCACCTGTTTTTAATACTGCTGCTTGCACATGCTGCAGTATTGTTCAACCTGTTTGTGCTGCTGGCCATGAAATGAAAAAACAAGCAACAGGCAAACGTTTGGTGTTGCAGATGTCCTTCTTCCTTAAAAAAACCTTCCAGTTAGTCCTGGGTAATCCAGAAGTGTTTCCTGGCTAAATGAGATATATAATCTCTCATGTGGGTGTTGGATATATATTCTGGGGTCTCCTACAATGGGAGGCACCCAAGAGCCTTGTGGCATCCTAACCAAATGCCATGTCAACAGGCTCCTGTCAACATGCAGGAATAGTGGGGCATAGTGGGTTTACTCAGAGATCCCTCCAGATGTTTCATCTCTTCACCAGGCCTTCACCAGGCTGAGAAACACCACAGAGGAAACTCATTTTGTCCACTTGTATTCACAGCCTTCTTTCAGTAATTATCCAGACTTGATGATCACAGGTGAGGATTGGGATCATCTGATTAATCGAAAGCTTTGCCTTTTAGCTCAGCTCTCTCTTCATTTTGTTGCCGCAACTTCCTCATGAATAAAATCCTAAGATATTTGAACTCCCTTGCTAAATGTGATGTTACTGTCATGAAATTAAATGCTTTGAGAATGCTTTCAGATTTTCTTTGAAGGCAAAAAAAGAACTGAATATTTTAGCCCATTGATGGATGGTTGCCAAGCAACCTGATGGCGTACTTGTATAATTAAAGTTTTGCTAATATAAATTAAATGTAACTGTTGCTAAATACAAATGATGCTTTAAAAGGGTGTTAGACATGCATAAAAACGAATTATTTTAGCCAGCTGTGTGCGGTTGCTAGGCAATGTGACATCATAATGTCTGATATAAACAACATAGTTGTTTTGGGTTATTTTTTTAGTATTTTGTGTGGAGTGTAATTCACTTTCCCATTGTTGTTATTACCGTTATCATTAAGGTGGGATGAGCAGCCACAGCACAATGGCACAAATTCTTCTTCTACTTTGAAGAAAAGATTTATTCCAAATATTTTTGACTCTTCTCTGAAAGAGGGCATCTAGTGCCCATTAGAGGAATCGCATCTTTAAGCCACAGTAAGGCTGTGAAGGTTGCAGCTTAATTTGTTTTAATGTCCTGTGGAGTTTTGTTCTTATGACATTTTTAGTGTAACTCTCTTTGTGTGCATCCTTTGGGTCTAAATTTGCTTTTTTCCTCATGAAATATTTGCAAAGCTGATTTTTGATGATTTAGGAACCTGCATTGTTTATAATAATATTAAGTTTCATATAAACATGTTTTGATATCAAGTAAATGTATTATGTCTAAACAACAAAGAGAATACATAGTTAAAAAAGAGAGAGTAGATTTAAATGTATAGACGTATTAAAGTAGTAAATGTGCTGTGTAAGATGCTTTTATATCCCATGCCAAAAACTGTGTCCACAAAAACCACCAGGGCATGCCACAAATACCATGTCGTGGTTTATTATCCCAGCTGCTCATGAGAGGAACACCATTGTGTTATTTATTTTATTTCGGTTTTTCTCAGACTCGTGACATTTAGCTGTGTATTTTTCTTTGAAGTGCTTGCCAGCGCTCCGTCAGCACGGAGGGTCTTTGTAGTGGGGTTTTGAGTGGCACCTGAATCAGCCAGCAGGGGACCTCAGCATTGATCGATGAGGATTTTGCAGGCAGAAATTCAGTTCCTAGTCTTTGCAGCTGAGGGCAACTCAGATCTACAAACTTCCATCAAAATGGAAAATGCTGACTGAAAGTGAATAACAGATTCTCAGTTTTTCCTCTATTGCAAAAGGGAATATGATGCAGAAATAAATGCTTCATGGTGATATTAATTGCTTCACTTCTGGCAGCTGAATGGCAGCTGACTGAACACAGACAGCCTTTGAATCTTTCGCTGAATAAAGTGATTCCTGTGTTATTCTTGTCCTGCTTTCCTGCATTCATACTTTGAAGTCGCTCCTCTTTTTGCTGATCGTGTTGTATTTCTTTCAAAGTTGAGCGTAGGAAGGCTATCAAATTCTGGATGCTAATGTGATGATCATTAACCAGTGGGCCACACACACAGACACACACTCATAAAACTTACTAGTGAGTTGCAGTGTTTGGAGTGCTTAAGCTCTGATGTTTTGCTTTGTAACTAGAACCCAAGTCACTCCGTGGGCCCCAAATCCTGGAGCCGAGTAAGTCCATACCCACTCCCCACTCCATTGTTGATGAAATTTCTGGAAAGACAACCTGTTTGTGTAACTGCAGCGAGTGCTGAGTCTCTGCAGAGCTGAGTGGGGCCTCTGGGTTCGTGGGAGGGGGTGAGTAGGAGAGGCCGTGGATGGTGCCGCAGCCTGCGTGCCTGTCTGACCGCAGCTCATCTGAAAACATTTTGGAAGTGTTTATTTCTCTACCTTTACTATCAGTTGGTGAGGCATCATTATCGTAGGATGGGTAAAGACCAGTTTGGCATGCTCATTTTTTAAGCTCTGTTGAGTGAATGAGCTTACTTTTGCACTGAAGTTGCACTAATGAGTATTTTTGGATTATAAATTAGTCTATATGTACTGGCAGAGAAGTCACTTATAATAATAAACTCAGCTCCGGCAGGGATTTTGATGCCTTTTACCTCTATACGCTTGTAAGACTGGGTCTGAAAGGGAAGTCTTAAAACTGCATTCCTTTTAATAGCCAGCAGGGGGGGCTTCTCTGGGAGTTTGATGGAAAATCACTGCTCACTTCATCTATGACCTGGGGAAACCCTTTCCTGAGGATTTTATCATCTCAATCTCTGATTTTAAGTCTCACAGAATAGAGCACGATGTTCATTTTGGTAATTATGGCCTCTTCTAGGGTTAAATAAACAACAAAGGAGGGTATAATTTAGGGAAGACCTACCTGGTCATTGGCAAGTTCTACCATATAAGTGTACAGCGGTATTCTGCTTTCTTTAGATCCACCTCTTGCTTGTGACATCAGGTTTTAAAATATCAAGTTCTGTACTAACCAGTGGGTGACATTAATCTTGTATACGTAGTCTATGACCTCACTAGACACTCATCATCAGGCAGACGGAGGTAGAACAAGCAAACACTGTTGCCACTCACAAGCTCTTGTACAGTTTTTTAATCCAAATGTGGCTCTTGCTCTGTAAAGAACTTGCAATAAAAGAAAAAGAAGCAGCAATAAAGTTGAGCTGAAATCTGTTTCATAGGGACAGCCGTCCTAAAATATCAGACAAGCATTTAGTGAAATCTCCAATTTGACTAATATTGAATATATTCAAATGCCGACCGTGTTAAACATGCAAAGCATTACTCCAGATATTGCTGTTATTAAGCTGTATTAAACCAAGCCAACAACCAAAGTAGCAACCACACAAGGTGAGTTTCTATCTAGTGAACACTGATGACCATTTAGCGGCTAATGCTAATGTCACTTAAAAGAAAAACAGTGGGTGGAGACCTTGGCACAAACAAAATGATTGCAAAACTGACTTCTCATTGCCTTTAGAATGGTTGCTTCAAAAAAAGGGACCAGGTCTGCAACCACTCGTATTCAGTCACTGTCTTGCATGCATGAAGATGGCGATAAAATGGCTAAAAGTCTGCAATCAGTTTGTGATTAAATGGGGTCAAATTGGAAATTGCATGGAATCTGCTTGCAGTCAATCAGCAAATATCACACAATTTTTGCCATTGATTGTAAATCTGTTGTTGTGTACATACAGCAGTAATTCAAAAATCCCACCACAAATAGTTGCATACCTTTAACTACAAAACGGCATGGATCTTTTTGCCTTTACAGGAATATAACAAGAATGCAACTAGTCAAGTCGAGTCTCCTGTTGCACAACGATACATCACAGACAAGTTGCATTATTTGGTGCAGACTGACCTTAACTATACTTGCAACATGTTGCCCATCTGTTTGTGTGTATAAACTCCAGCCGATTGCTGCAACTGCTTGCTTTTGGTTGCCAAAACTGGAAAAAATTCATTGCAATTACTGAGCAACCATCAATTTTTCACTTTCTTTGAGTGACTTTCGGGAGTAGGTAAAGATCAAAGTAGATTGTTGAGCACCGATGCTCTTATTCCGTGTCCGTCGAGTGTGTAAACACTTCTACATAGCAACTTTCAAATTGGATAATTTTAGATTTTATTGTTTTCAGCTGCCACCAAATGGCCAGAAAATCAATCATTTCAGCTGCATGAATTGATTCTGCTTTTCATTCTGTCTCGCAGTCCCTTGAGACACGTTTCTTTCAGAAACATTGAGACATTTTCTGAAACTGAAATGTTTTCTCTCAAAAGCGTGGACTTGATGTTATTGGTATTTTTCTCATATTAAGCCAAAATACAACTAGCTATCAGCAAAATGCATCGTGTCTGTTTCCTTTTAAATACGTCTCTGCATAAGAGCAGGTCTGACAGATGAATTAGATGATTCTGTGGAAAAAAATAGTTCCCTGTCACACCCCCATGGTGAGGCAACAGACTGATGGAGCCTCAGAGAGCTGCTGGGTGATGTAATCTTGGTTGCCTCATATTTTGACAGTGTTTTTTGTTAGATGTGAAACAAAGCTCAGTGAGCGATATCCTGCCACAAAGGCACCACTTTTTCCCCTCTCCTCCAGTTTTTACGTGGATGATGTCTGGATGTGGCCGGTGTCATGGTCCCTGAGAGGTTCTTGGCTCATGGTGGTTGAATCTAACATGGATTTATTGGCTTTTAAAGGCCATCCATCAGTGCTTTCTCTCCACCTCTCAAATCTTTAAATCATCTGCCTCCTCTCTCACTCTCTCTCTTGCTCTTTTTTCCCCTCACATTTCACCTTTTCTCCAATTTCAGCCTCTCGTGACGAAGCGTTGGCCTTGTCCTCATTGTCTTTACTCCTCCTTTTGCTGTTGACCCAGTCACTGACAACTGTGAGCGCCTTTCCCGTATGGTTTCCATCACATGTAATAAAAGAGATGGAGCCTAAATCAGGCCACACATGAAGCTGGGATGGTGTTGGTTTCCTGCTGGGCCCCAGAGCCATCCCATGAACTTACAACCCTTTGGCCCTAATTCTGCACTTCCTCTGATTGCATCATTGGCAGGTAAAGCCTCAAAGTACGCACAGTGGACATGTTGGAGGACATAAGGTGTTCTCTGTGCCTTTAACAGTGTGGTATTAGGTGTAGAAACAAAAGGAAAAAAGCTTTTTGTGAATATTCTTTTGTTTGGTAGCTCATTAAACCCCTCCAAAATCTCCAAAGTTGAAGGCAACTGTTTAAAGCTGATTTGTTTATATGCAAGTATGTACATCAAGCAGGGATTCTTCTGCAGCTAAAAGTACCTGAAAGTCAGTTATGGCTACAAAAGCTGAAAGTCATGCACCAGTGCACTTGTTAGCGCGTGCACACACACACACGCACAGAAACACACATTACACACATGATTCAGTCCAGGCCCCCTCACTTTGCCACTGAGAAATCTGAGCAGTGCATGACTCATTCATTGGGCCATCATCTCCCTCCTGACTGTAAAACAACTTGGCTTAGATTACAGTGTATCAGAGATCTTGTAAAACATCTTATTTCTGTTTGAGTAATGAAGGGCAGATTAGAAGAAACAAAAAAAAAAACAGGAAACACACGTATTGGCACGCAGTGAAAAATATTTTACAGTTTTTCATGGCTCATCAGTAAATTGAAATCATGTGTGTGTGTGTGTGTGTGTGTGTGTGTGTGTGTGTGTGTGTGTGTGTGTGTGTGTGTGTGTGTGTGTGTGTGTGTGGAAAAGGAGTGAATTGTCTTAGTTAGCGGTGTGTTTAAAATATAACGACCATGGAGCTTGAACAAGCATCTGTATATAAAAAGTTGGTAGTGAAAACACTCTTGAGAAGTGGCTTTGTCATTTAAGTTTGAATTTATCCAACATCCACTGGTGTCCATGCAAACTTTTAACTAGCAGAAGCAATATTGTACTCATAGATATACATTGGTTAGTGTGTATTTATGTCCTCTAACAAACTGATGCATTGTCCTAAACTAAGAGTTAATCCATTAAATCCGTTGTTTTAGAGGTCTTGTGGTGTGTACAGATGCAGCTTTGCAAAACTAACCTGTGATGCCATATTCTCCTGGCACCCCTTCCAAATAAACTGCCCTTGCTTTGTCTTTTCTAGTTGTATCTTTATGAACTTTAACATTTAACATGCTAACTGAGGCCTGTAGAATATGAAGCTTCTGCGTAAGCTGCTTTTCTGTTCTTTACATGTCTACTGCTTTCCCATGCTGCCAATCTCAGTACTTACATCATTGCTCTAGTCTAATCATCTTCTTGCCTGCCTTCTTTGAGCCAATCAGCCTATGCTTTACATGGTTTAAAATCTGTGCTCTCCATCATTCTCCCTTTCAGACTCTCCTTCGTGCAACCCACCAACTCCCCATTTCAATCTCAGACACCTCAGCCAGAGCTCCATTTGAGGCTTAGTCTTTATCTTCACCACAATTTCCAGCAAACTGCCAAAACCTCTGCTTTTATTGAGGTGGTTACACTTACAGATGATATGTTAATCAAGTGTATTTGACTGTCCTCTTAATTCCTTTGGAAGAAGTAAGGATGCACTTAGTTTTTCACAGGACTCTATGCAGTCTTGTGAAAAAACTCCTTTTTTCTTTGAAGGCTTCTTCCACTGAAGCTGAAGTTTGTCTTGAACTCCTTTCTTTGTCTTTGGTGCCAGGTATAATTCACTGATTACCATTTTGGAGTAGATCTGCACTCTGGTTCCTGGAAAGGGCTTGAGAGCATGTTAAGCAAGGCAAGGATCCAAATCACAGTTTGTGTGACCTCAGCTCACAGCTTTGTGTTCTCAGCCGTTACTATAGCGTCCCTGCTGCTATTTACAGTAAATAAACATGGTGTTTTAATGAACAAGGCACATGCATCAGCTGTGGCCTCCTGGACATTATTTTGTCATTTCAGAGCCCATGTTGAGATGAAAAAGGCGATGTTTGTGTAATCCTTTGTTTCAGGAAATGAGGCTGATGAAAGATGCAGGCTTGGATACATTTTTTATCACCAAGGTGGACACTGTCTGGACATTGTTCCAATTCAGAGGTTTTACAGAAACAATGGATGACTTTGTTGGAAACATACAGGATGACAAAGGGAATCCTTTCTCATTGAAAACCCACTAGTGTATTTTTCCTGTTTTGGTAAGGCCCTTTGTGTTTGGAGCACCATTCTTTATATTTTGCTATGAGCAGTAAAAGTGTTGGTGTCAGCCTGTGGTCTGAGCATCCTGGCCGATGGTTGTTTTTGTGGTTGTGGTCAGTATGATCCAACTGCGTCTAACTGTGTAGGCGAGTGGGAAAGATGACGAACTGGTGTCCGCTTTAATGATGAGGAACCAAACTAAAGGAGTCTCTGATG
Source organism: Pundamilia nyererei (assembly GCF_000239375.1). Lineage (NCBI taxonomy): Eukaryota > Metazoa > Chordata > Actinopteri > Cichliformes > Cichlidae > Pundamilia > Pundamilia nyererei. Next base: position 425,094 of record NW_005187488.1, on the reverse strand, counting down.
GTAAACTGTGGTCAAGGAGCCTGACGCTCGTGGTGTTTTTCCACTGTCTCGTGAAAGTTCATCTTCCTCTCATACTGAGAAATTTGTCACTCCAGAAACTTTTCTATTTATCAGGTCTGATCCGACTATATGCACAGACAAGCTTGCTGAGCTGCAAACCTCTCCATATTTTATTTATTTGTTAGGTTTCGTGCATCTGGGCTGTGTTAGTGTGTCAGACATTTGAGAACGTGTGAAAGCTTGTTTGTAGTGACCGACTCATTTCCCTGTGTCTGCTTGTCACACAAACAGACAGTTGTTATACTTTAGACTTTATTCATTTGGGTAAAGTGTGGATATGACTCTTTGTCTTTAGGAAACCTTTTATGCTAAATTGCAAGATCTTTCAATATTGTGGAGCAAAAATCAACAATTCCGTTTTGTTTGTTTTTTTAAATCAGGAATAAGACCCCAAAAGAACCCATGGAGGGTGGCTTTTTGCCTTGATGGTTGGGCTATGTACAGACTATATACACAGCTTCTATCGCGCTATATTAGGTCTGTTACTGGCTGTCGCTGTCCCATGATTAATTAAACACAAAACCATCAAACTGAACTGAATAGACTAGCAATATCTGATCGATACCTGGATCAGATATCATCACCGATATCAGTCAGAAATATCGATATGTAATCGTTATCTGATCCAGCCTTTAGATCAGTATCGGTATCAGTATTAATATCTGATCCAAATATCAGATTGCCACATACTTAGCATATACAGTCCTTTTTGTTTTGTCACTTGTGACCATTGCAAAAATGCCTCCAGGCAGTTATTTGTAGTTAACAAAACAATGCCTTTTCTAAAGGAAACCGAGTTTTCTTGTCCTTGATTTGACTATTGTAAAAACCCTAACATCTACCTCGATTCAAGGAGCGGTATGCCTCAGAAAACTTCACAAAGAGCTGCTGTGAGGTGAACAGCTGGTTTTATTTGCTTGCAACAGTAAGACAACACACACATTATCTTCAGAGACAATAAATGAAAGAAAGCGGAGCTCTTTAATTAATAAGAAACTTGTCCTTGCATTTATTTGTAATTATCCAATTAAATGCTTCTTCAAATTGTCCTGATCTCATAAAGTGTGCAAAGTGGCCATGACCTCTGAGGACGCAGAGCTGGCGTGCAATGTGACCAATTTATGTGCAGGCCCAATGGAAACTGTGACAATAGAAACTAGATATGTTATGGTGGACACACCTTGGTGGTGATGTTGCAGCTGGCCAATGTAGTCATAGCCTTTGGAGGGAAAGTGGATACTGATGGTAGGATTTGTGTTTCACATTAAACATAGCCTGTCACAAGGTAAACTTGTAATTTTTTCTCAGTTGCACGTTGGCCATTTGGTTGGGTTGAACTAAAAAAAAAGTTCTTAGGAAAGTGAAAGATTTTACTTCTAGCCCCGAGGGTAATGTAGCTTCTGCTACTGAGTCAACACAAGCCAGTTAGAAGTGTATCTGCTTTAGTTTGTCCTGTGCTGATGATTCACGTTTATGGAATCCAGCTGTAAAAAAAGATGGACAATTGACACACAAATAAAAAGAAAAAAACAAGCCGATTATCCAGGAAGTGACCCACTGGAAAATAATCAGCAGGCACGCTATGACCTCTGAACTGGACAGTTCACTCATGTGTGGACACTCAGGTTTAAGCTTTTCCATCTGATGTCTTTTCTCTTTGTTCTTGTAAATTAGCTGTGACACCGAAGTCTCTCCTTTCCTATTGTGATGTTTGCCACGTGTTTTGTGTCACGGCAGCTGTCAAATTTGAAATTCTCCACTTAATCCACGAAGCATCTGAAGCTCATCAATCAGGGGTGCACTGAGATGGAAAAGAGTTTAGCCTGTGCAATAGTTCATACACTTACAAAGTGTTTTGGTATCATTTCAGCGCAGCAGATTTGTAAACACTGTCAGCTTGTTTGGATTGGAACAGCAGCACTTTGATTACTGTGAGCTGATGAACTGATGTGCTCACTTCATTGGGGAAGTTTGCACGAGCTGACACTTCAAACATGCCAGCAGTTATGAATGATTCAGAAAAGGCAATCATTTATCATGGCCATATTCCCAGAGTGCACTTCTCTGCTTACAGTTAAACCAAGCCGAGGAAAGACTTTGGTAACTCCTGATGCGGTAATCACTTTCGCTCCGTGCCCTGAACCGGACCTGTGTTTTTGAAAAGATTAACATGTTTCAGGCATGAATACCTGCTAATACACATAAGAAGGCAAACAAGGCTCTTAACCTGCCTGAGTACTGCAGTTTCCACAGTTTTCTCTCATTTCTTTGACTCATGTCACACTTTCCTAATCTTTCTGTGGCCACAGAATGAAAAGAAGTGAATATTTTGGCAAGACGAGAGTCACAAGTTACTGATTTTTCTTAAAAACGTCTTGCTTTGAAACACTTCGACAAGATTTATGGGCTTCTGTGTTGTCATCGTTGGAAACAAATGCTCAAGGCCATTTTTTTTATGGTACAGTTTTGAGTTGAAAACATAAATCTTCTCTGTTTAAGTTGAGAGAGTAAAGTTTGGATCAGGAACAAAAGCATTTTAAAAACTGCCAAATCTCTATAGTTTGCTTCACATTT
>NW_005187488.1:418366-420130 GCF_000239375.1 Pundamilia nyererei | reverse complement strand
CTGAGAGAAGACTAAGTTCAGGAAAATAAGCATGTCGCTGAGTCTAAACAAGTCAGTGGGGGGGATTGTTTTTGTGTCGCTTCTCCACCAGGACCCCCGAGGGAAGAGCTGGCCTCTTTAATGTAGTCTCCAGTGCTGTTTATCCAGATGTGGGCCTCCTGGAGTCCTTAGCGAACACCAAACTCCACCTACACACTTTAGGCATTTCTGATTCAGAAAAATGCTCCATAGGAAGCAAAGTGTATTGACTCATTTGGTATTCTTTCATGTTTTTACGCAGGAATCCAGGAGGGCACCCAGTGCACGAAGTGTAAGAATGAATGGGCACTGAAGACCTCCATAGCTCTGCTCTATGTGCTGTGTACACTCCTCACCATTGCTGTTGCTATACTTGGATATAAAGGTAAAACAAGCTGCCCGCCACGCTCCTTTCCACTATCACTGTAATCTAACAGAATAAATTAGAGGATGGCAAACACTTCTACAATGACGCCCTTTGTTTTCTGAAGAGTTGAAATGATTCACTTACATTATGTTGATGGAGTAACCATCCAAACATATCATTAGTTTTCTCTTTGTGCTGCCAAGAGCTTCACTGTTTCATGACCGTATGAGACCTCCTGTGCGTGAGGCAAACAGCTCTCTGTCCCTTGAGTGGACTTCAGCATGCTCAAGTATGACATGAATGTTCTTTTGCAATGCTTCATTGTCATTATTCAATGTTTCAGTAATGGAAAGTATGACAACACTTCTGCCACATCCACGAGGAAAACTTAGCAGTTTTACCCTCAATTTACTCTCTCTACATTTCCTGTTACAGATAAACACCCTGTTAAACCAAATCCCTCCCCCCACCCCCGCCAAAAAACCCCAAAAACATTACTCAAGGAGTTTTAGATTTTAAAAAAATGCGTGTTTACTTTCTTGCAGAGTCACGTGAGAGATTTCACCTTCATGTGTAAATATGAAGTCACCAAAAACAAACAGTGATTGAACTCAAGAGAAACAGCTAACAAAACAAATATGCCTGGCAGTGCATTTCACATGCGGGGTTGACTCCAAATACTCTATATATTGTGAATGGAAATGGGAAATAGCCAGAGAAGATGATACAGTACTGTGAAAGGCTTTAGCCAATCCCCATTCCTTTATATTTTGATAGGAAAACAGGAAATAGGTGCATATAGAAATCAAAACATATATAAATGTACAAACATACACAGTATATAAAACAAAAATGAGCTTGAAAGTCAATATTTAGTGTGACCATCTTTATTCTTCAACATAGCCTGAACTCTCTTAATCAGCTTTCTTGTCATTTCTTTAAGTCGTCTTCAGGAATAGTTTTGCAGACTTCTTGAAGGACATCCAAAGCACTACTTTCAATGTTTCTGCCTTTTGTATTGTTTGTTGTCAAGACGATCCCACCTGCTTTAATAATGTTGAGATCTAGGTTACGGGGAGGCTAATCCATGACTAGGGATGGGTATCGTTTAGGTTTTATCCGATACCGGTGCCAAACCGGTACTTTTGAAACAGTGCCGGTGCTTAAACGGTGCTCAAACCTCCATGCTTAAAGAATGGAGAACGCAAAAATTGGTCCAAAAACCTCTTGTGTTCAGCTGTTTTTTTGTAAAAAGATAACAATGCTAGCCTTTTCTGCCGCTATGGGGCATATATGGTATCACTCTTGGCTGGAAGCAGTGCTTAAACAATGGAAAAAACACAAACTTTGTCCAAAAACCTCTCATGTTTAACTGTTTT
>NW_005187488.1:395629-417621 GCF_000239375.1 Pundamilia nyererei | reverse complement strand
TAACAGTAACACACTCTCTCCTGATCTCCTCTGTATATACTGATGATTTAAACCAAAAAATTTACATTTGGATTCATCATTCCATAAGACCTGTTGCCACTGATTTTCAATCCAGTTCTTGTGTAATTTGGCACCCTTCCACTGAGACCATTTCTGATGAGGCTTCAGCAAACCGTTGATGGATCAACTGAAGGGCCAGATGTAACTGATGTAACTTTTGCATACTGTTCATGTAGATACTGTGGGGTTTTTTTTTTAGGTTTTTCGTCCTCCAGTAGTCCTAAAATTCCTCTGAAAAATATTGCTCAAGATGCTGTTATAAAAATATCTAAAGAAATAATGGGTAGCTGAAGACTTTTCAACAGTACTATACTGTACTAATATCCATTGGTTTCTTCAACAAGCAATTCGAAACATTGTCATTGTCATAATATGTGTTTTTTTTCCAAAATTGGATTTTCTTTCTTTACCTTTCGGCAAACACTGTCTTTGTTTCAATTTCCTTGTGCTGACAGATCTCTGTTTGTGAGATTCTGGTTGTTGGTTCAATGAAGTCACTTCATTGAACCAATGTCATTTTCATTTTTTTATAGTGCTTCTTGCCAGTGTTTTTCAGTAACTGTCATAAACTTAAAGTAATCTTAGTCAAATTAATTTCAATTTCATTTCAATTTCATGGTCTTGAGTACCACAAATCTTGTTCGGTCAGGCATGCCACTGCGCTTATGCAAGCCTCTCTGCAACCCCCTTTCTGTAATTCTCTGTCTGACTTAATCAATGGCATATCTGATGTCGCTGTTAGCACTTCCTGCTTCTAGCTTTCCATGTATGCACACAGGAGGGTGTCCCTAAACAGAGCAATGCTACCAAATATAAAGGTAATGCTAATGGAAATCACAAGCCTCTTTTGTCCATATGAGTTCTGACTGAAATTAAATTTTACTCACTTTTTAGTATAAGCCCCACATTATTGGCTAAAACTATACAGTATTCAATTCAATTCAATTTTATTTATATAGCGCCAAATCACAACAAAAGTCGCCTCAAGGCATTTTATATTGTACAGTAGATCACACAATAATAGATACAGAGAAAAATCCAACAATCATATGAACCCCTATGAGCAAGCACTTTGGCGACAGTGGGAAGGAAAAACTCCCTTTTAACAGGAAGAAACTTCCGGCAGAACCAGGCTCAGGGAGGGGCGGGGCCATCTGCTGCGACCGGTTGGGGTGAGAGAAGGAAAACAGGATAAAGACATGCTGTGGAAGAGAGACAGAGGTTAATAACAGATATGATTCAATGCAGAGAGGTCGATTAACACATATTGAGTGAGAAAGGTGACTGGAAAGGAAAAACTCAATGCATCATGGAAATCCCCCGGCAGCCTACGTCTATAGCAGCATAACTAAGGGAGGATTCAGGGTCACCTGGTCCAGCCCTTATTATATGCTTTATGAATAGATAGAGCTGGGTGTCATCTGCATAGCAGTGAAAATTTATGCTATGTCTTCTAATGATGCTGCCTAGGGGAAGCATGTATAGTGTAAACAGAATTGGTCCTAGCACTGAACCCTGTGGAACTCCATAATTAACCTCAGTGTGTGAAGAGGACTCTCCATTTACATATACAAATTGGAGTCTATTAGATAGATATGATACAAACCACTGCAGCGCAGTACCTGTAATACCTACAGCATGTTCTAATCGCTCTAATAGGATATTATGGTCAACAGTATCGAACGCAGCACTAAGGTCTAGCAGGACAAGCACAGAGATGAGTCCACTGTCAGAGGCCATAAGAAGATCATTTGTAACCTTCACTAAAGCTGTTTCTGTGCTGTGATGAGCTCTGAAACCTGACTGAAACTCTTCAGATAAGCCATTCCTCTGCAGATGATCTGTTAGCTGTTTGACAACTACTCTTTCAAGGATTTTTGATATGACAGGAAGGTTGGAGATTGGCCTATAATTAGCTAAGACTGCTGGGTCTAGAGATGGCTTTTTGAGTAAAGGTTTAACTACAGCCAGCTTGAAGGCCTGTGGTACATAGCCGATTATTAGAGATAGGTTGATCATATTTAAGATCGAAGAATTAATTAATGGCAGGACTTCTTTGAGCAGTTTTGTAGGAATGGGGTCAAAAAGACACGTTGATGGTTTGGAGGAAGTAATTATTGAAGTTAACTCAGAAAGATCAATTGGAGAAAAAGAGTCGAACTTAACATCAATGGTACTAAGAGTAGCTGGAGATGATATTACATCTGTGGGATGATTATTGGTAATTTTTTCTCTAATGATAAAAATTTTATTTGTGAAGAAGTTCATGAAGTCATTACTAGTTAACGTTAAAGGGATGGTTGGCTCAATAGAGCTCTGACTTTTTGTCAGCCTGGCTACAGTGCTGAAGAGAAACCTGGGGTTGTTCTTATTTTCTTCAATCAGTGATGAATAGTAAGATGTTCTGGCTTTGCAGAGGACTTTCTTATAAAGCAACAAACTATTTCTCCAGGTTAAATGCAAAATTTGTGACACGCCATTTCCTCTCCAGATTGCGAGTCGTCTGCTTTAGGGTACTTGTTTGAGAATTTGAGAATTTACTTCTGATTAGAAACCTTAGTTTTCACAGGAGCTACAGTATCCAGAGTCGTACGTAGTGAGGAGGTGAAATTATTAACAAGATAATCGACCTCTGTTGGGGTAGCGTTCAGATAGCTGCTCTGCTCTATGTTGGTACAGGGCATTGAAGATGATAACAGTGGGTGGATTATATTCTTAAACTTAGTTACAGCGCTTTCTGAAAGACATCTACTTTGATAAAGTCTACTCTCCACTGCTGTGTAATCAATTATTGTAAATGTAAATGTTATCAGGAAATGATCAGACAGGAGAGGGTTTTCAGGAAACACTGTTAAATGTTCAGTTTCTAAGCCATATGTTAAAACAAGATCTAGAGTGTGATTAAAGTGGTGGGAGGGTTCTTTTACATTTTGAGAGAAGCCAATTGAGTCTAATAACAGATTAAATACCATGTTGAGGCTGTCATTCTTAGCATCTACATGGATGTTAAAATCACCCACAATAATTATTTTATCTGAGCTGAGAACTAAATCAGATAAAAAGTCTGAGAAATCAGAGAGAAACTCTGTGTAAGGCCCAGGTGGACGATAGATGATAACAAGTAAGACTGGTTTCTGAGTTTTACAGCTGGGGTGGACAAGGCTAAGCATCAGGCTTTCAAATGAATTAAAAGTCTGTCTTGGTCTTTCGTTAATTAATAGGCCAGAAGGTTTGCCAATTATCTATGAAGCCCACATCGTTTCTGGGACACCACTCAGACTGATTGGGGAGGGGACCAGAGAAAACTACAGAGTCCGACATTGTTTTGGCAAAGTTGCACACCGATTCAATATTGATTTTAGTGACCTCCGATTGACGTATCCGGGTGTCATTACTGCCGACGTGAATTATGATTTTACTGAATTTACGTTTACCCTTAGCCAGCAGTTTTACATTTCCTTCAATGTCGCCTGCTCTGGCCCCTGGAAGACAATTGACTATGGTTGCTGGTGTCTCTAGCTTCACATGTCTGAGAACAGAATCACCAATTACCAGAGTTTGACCCCCGGCGGGTGTGTCGCCAAGTGGGGAAAAACGGGTGTCCCTGGGGCTTCTGTTTAGGACTATGCTTCCTCCTCACCGTCACCCAGCCGCCCTCTTTCCCCAGCTGCTTGGGGTCTGCCGGGGAAAGCCTAGCGGGGGCCTACGCTATCTTCGGCTGCACCAGCTACAGGGGCCTGGCTAGCTACGCGTGAATGAAGGGTGCGAAGCCGAGTCCCCAATTCAGTAATCCTGGCCTCCAGAGCTGCAAATATGCTACATTTGTTACAGGTATCATTACTGCTAAAGGAGGCCGAGGAGTAACTAAACATCTGACACAATGAGCAAGAAAGTGCAGGAGGGACAGGTGAAGTAGCCATGGTATGCATGACTACAAACATCAGTCGTGAGCATGTACAGTATTTGTCTATGTAATTTGGGTGAAAATACCCTTTAAATTTCAACTTCATCTGACTGTCTGTCTGCCTTCTCTCTTTTCTCTCTCCACCCCGCAACCTTCTCTCAGTTTATTTTACCAACTCCCCCAAAGCTCACACCTCCGGAGAAGTTCTTCAGGCTTTGTGGAGCTGAACTTCCTGGTTGGCTTTTTTTTTCTAATTTTTTCCAGGTCGGGAAGCAGTCCCGCCGTCTTTTGGTGGATTGAACTCTGAATGTTCCTGCTATAATTGTCTTAAACATTCCCATATGTGACTGCTCTATGTCCCCGTCTTATTTTCAATTGGTGAAAATGGCGTGAAGTTAACATGTTCGGGGCTTATCTGTGTGCCTTGAGTACACGAACAATGATGTCCCCCTACGCTGTGAGCTCAGCCGGTCTTTCTTGTTCCTCGCTGCATGTTTTCAGGCAGGCCTAATTGATCCCAGATGAGAAGTGAGTGAACTCAGTGCAACTCCAGCAGAACCCACTGAAACTGGGTTTTTACTGGCACTGAAGTACTCCTCTGTCAAGGGAACCACAGCTCAGCCTAAACACACTCCCAGCTCCAGATGGTTATGTAGTGAGACCCAGAGTCTTCTACGCAATAAACTTGTGTGTCTCTCTCTGTCCTCCATCACTGACCCACAGAAACGTCCTGTATGTGGCTCTTTTGTTCTGATGCAGTTTAATCACAGAAGTGTAATTGGGAGGGAGTGACCCCACTCTTTTCTCCTGCAGCTTGTTTTCTCAATTGACAGGACCAAAAGCAAAATGAGGTTATTCTCAGAGCTCATGGGTTCACGTCCCATTAATTTTCCTCAAAGAAAAAGGACCAGAAGCCTGCGACTCTCTTTCTGAATTCCAAGCATAAAACACCAAAGAGTGAAATACTGACATTTCTCTATAAATTAACTATAAATAACTTTCGGTTCATGAGCAAAAAACATTTCAGTGATCAATTCATCATTTCTGCTGCAGACAGAGTCCCTATGCAGATGTGTTTTTTGTTTCCTGTTCTACCTGTTTTAACTAGTGAAATTTACTGCAGTTGACAGCTAATGCTAAACTGTCGCTGTCCTTTTAGCTAATGTGCTGGCCTTCTTAGATTCAGCGCAATCCCACACAGGAGTTTGAAGTTCACTCACTTCATTAAAAAGTTGCATAAGAGAGTTTGATTTTACAAGACAGCCCGGACAGAGCCGACACACAGTTTCAGAACCCGTCCACACAAAATCTTGGAAAGAGTTCAAACTGAGTACAAAACAGCTCATTTCTACATCATTTGGGCCTATGAGGCAAAATAATGCTTTACTCTGCAGCCCTGTTGTAATTTCAGCTTTTTGCATGTGTGTTTTATGGTTAATTTTACCACTGTGTGATGCAATGATCCTCTCCCGAGGCCAGCCCATGAACAGAACATGTGGAAAAGTTCCAGAAGCTTCTGCTCATGTTTAGCTTTAGTTTCGAGGTTTGTGTGTGTGTGTGTGTGTGTGTGTGTGTGTGTGTGTGTGTGTGTGTCTGTGTGTTTGCTAATGAAACAATGTGCCATAGGTGTAGATTATGATAGGTCTGCAGAGCTTAAAGTTTATATGCTTTTTTTAGGTGTTTGTGAAGCTTCATTGTACATCTGGTTACTGGAAATGCGTTACATTTAATTTTCTGTGTGTGCAGTATTTCCTATCCAACTGACCTTTTAGATTCATAACTAAAAAATTATGTGGTACAGTTGCATCGCAAGACAGTTTTACTGGTTTGCTTATTCCCAGAAACAAGTTTAGGTGGGTTTTGGAGAGGGTTAAAAAGCCAAAGACGGGAAACATTTTCAGAATTACATTTCCAGACCTTTTTTTTTTAGCATACAATCTGAAAACAGATGAAAACAGCTATTGTAACTCAGTTCAAACCACAAAATCAGCCTACCACGATTTCTAGAACTCACCAATTAAAAAGTTGTATGTCCTAGTTTAGTCTGTACATTTTTTTTTTTTAAATATTCAAAACTAAACAGAGACACACTTCATGCTAACATTAATCTAAAGCATTTTGATGCTTGCTCCCATTCAGGGGAAAATATATATTTAGTTTCTGGTCAATAATTAAACCCCTTGGATTCAGCCGTTATCCTGAAGTAAACAGTTCAGATGCAGCTTCACAGCAGAGGAGCCAATGCTGTTCCCACTTACAGGATGTGTCCCCCTGGTGAGACTGGAGGTAGAAGCGGGATGCATCCCTGGAATCCCAGACACATTCCAGAGGAAATGAATGCCTGTGTCGCCTGTGGGGGCGTGAAGAGCCTCCCTGCCACAGAGTCTGTCTCCACTGGTCATCTTTGATCCGCTTGTTTACTGAAGCCCCCCCCCTCAGGTCACTTCCTGTCCCCTAAGGCCCTCTGCAATGTCCTCCTATGCACCTAACATCTAAGCATTGGTCAGTGACCACCCACACCATCATTGCTGAATCAGTGTGTCTTCCTCCCTCTCTCTCGCTCTTTATTAATGCCTTTTTCCTTTTCAATGCACAGCAACTCCATATCACTTTACGTCTGAATCTGGTGTAACCCAAGGGATTACATTACTGAGGGTTTGTCATTATTACATGCCTCCAAGACATGTGGACACATCTCCCCTATAGTGTATGTCAGAGACTTTAATTGGTTTCCTCTCTGATCCCATTTATATACGGTGTCTGTGGTTGCAGGCAGTTCTGTCATACCTGTTTTGTCTGTTAATGAAAGACAGAGCCTGTGAAGCTAACCTTTGTCTTGCCTGCCCTGTTTTCTTTACAGTGGTGCAAAGAGTTGACAGTGTGTCTGAAGGTATTGCAAACTATGGAGGAAAGATCATTGCTGTTGAGACTGATTTGAAAAAGCTAGGTATGTATCTAGGCTCACACGTTGAAGTCAAAAGCTGTAACTAAAAGCTACAGTAAATCATCGACATATTTTTTTTTATCATTTACTGTACAAATCTTCATCTTCAGATGATCAGACCGGAGAGAAGTCGGAGAATACCACCACAGAGATCCAGGCTTTTAAGAACAACATCTGGACCCTCCAGAGGCAGCTGACTGCAGTGGAAGAGCGCATCCGCAGTGATCAAGTTAAGCTGAATCAGCTGCAGAACATTGGCTCAGACATCCAGAGCAGCCAGGGCTCCATTCAAGGACTGCTGAACATTAACACAGCCACCCTGCGCTCTGTAAATGGCAGTCTGCAGTCGTACGGCAGCATCATTGGGGGTCTACAGGAAGACACAGCTAGGTTGCAAAGAGAACTCCAACAGCAGGTAAAACTCCAAAATCAGGCGCTGCTCAGCATTAGCAGTCTCAACCTCACTCAGGACCAGCAGAGAGGTCTCATTGCTGCTCTGCAACGCTCAGTCGATGACACCAGCCAGACTATTCATAAGATGCGCAATGACTTTCAGAGCCTTGAACAGAACACCCGACAGACCCGCTCTGATACAGAGTGGCTTCGTAGCAAAGTGGAAAACCTGCAGATCTTGGCCAGTAATACCTCAGCTCTAGCAAAGTCCAACAATGACAGCCTGGAGGATGTGGGGACACAGCTCACTTTTATTGCTAACCTGCTCCAGAACACCAGCAGCCTGGCAGAGGTTCATGACCAGACTCTGAGAGAGATCATGGATCAGCAGAGGGACTTCGGCAACCTCACATCTACAAAGTTTGACCGCCTAGAGGTGCGACTGGATGAGTCGGAGCAGAGTATTGATCGTGTGACTGGCAACATCAGCTTCACCACACAGCTTCTTGGTGCAATCAATCTAAACCTGAATGATTTACGCACTTGTTCAGAGACAGTTGGCCGTCATTCAGACTTCCTGCTACACCTCAACAACAGTATGGCTGACGTGAGGACAGACGCAACAAGTCTGAGGTCACAGCAGGAAGAGCTGGCAGCGCGTATGGACAAGGAGGTCACAAGCCTCTCTATTGTCATGGAGGAGATGAAGCTGGTGGACACCAAGCATTCACAACTAATAACCAACTTTACTATTTTAAAGGGTATGAGAAGTGTGCCTGCAAAATCTATTATATGAATCAATGCGTGTTATAAATGTTACATTTTATTTTAACTTTCTTGCTAAGATTAAATTGAGAAAGTTAGAGAATGTTCTTTTGTTTCAGGTCCCCCTGGTCCCAGAGGGCCAAGAGGGGACAAAGGACCTCAGGGACTACCTGGTCAGTCAGGCCAGAAGGGAGAGAAAGGAGACAAGGGAGCTCCTGGGATCCGAGGACCTAGAGGAGAGCAGGGTAGTCCAGGACCACCGGGCCTTCCAGGGTTAAAGGGTCTCCCAGGCATACCTGGCAGCCCCGGGTCAAAGGGCCCTAGAGGGTCAGGAGGCAGAGCTGGACCACCTGGTACTAAAGGAGAACCAGGTAGTGCTGGTTTGCCTGGAAGAGATGGACAACCTGGTCCTCAGGGTGTACAGGGCCCACCAGGTATCCGTGGCCCAATTGGACCACCTGGGGAGCAAGGACCAAGGGGACTGCCAGGACCAGTAGGGCCCTCGGGGCCAGTAGGACCACCTGGACAACCAGGACTACCAATCCGGGTCCCTGCAGTTCCTTTTGGACCTGTGTCTCTGCAGGATGAGGCAGTGGGTCCTACCATATGGGCTCCAGGTATGACTTCATAATCAGTTTCAGAATGATTATTTTGACTTAGTCAGATAGCATATATTTACTTTGGTTGGTAACTAGAATATCACCATATTAGTATCATGTTTAGCTTGTTACCAATTTTCATGCCTCCATGCAAAATATAAAGCAACTGCTAGCAGCTGGTTAGTGTAGCTAACTAGGGTCTGCAAGGGGTGTCGAACTCCAGGCCTCGAGGGCAGGTGTCCTGCAGGTTTTTGATATAACCCTGTTTCAACACACCTGAATCAAATGATTAGTTCATTACCAGACTTCTGGAGAACTTGAAGACATGTTGGTAATTTAGCCATTTAAATCAGCTGTGTTGGATCAAGGACACATCTAAAACCTGCAGGACACCGGCCCTCGAGGCCTGGATTTCGACACCTGTGGTCTAAAGGCTAAAAAAGCACCAACTAGCCTCTCGCGTACTAGCCAATTTAGTCACAGGAGACCTGTTAGATTCCTTTACAGCTCTGTATTTTTATTCTGGGACTCAACTAGAGTGGTCTAGTTTGCTGTCTCTTCATACTTTTTCTTGATAGATATAGATATATAACTATGTGGTTAAAACTACATGTTTTACAGGAATGCTAGGCAGAGCCAGGTTTGTGGTACTTTCTGCTAAACTGAGCTTTTTTTTTTCTTCATCTCACATCACTTTAGAAAAAAACAAATTGTACAATGCTTTTTCAATATCTTGCAGGATGCCCTGCGGAATGGCTAAACTACAAAGACAAGTGCTATTTTTTCTCCAAAGACCTGCAGAGCTTTGATCATGCAAAGACAACCTGTGAATCAATGTCTGGTTCATTATTAATCATCAACGACATGGAGGAACAGGTGAGTCGCACATCTTGTAATCTGACATTGCTCTCTAGTATTTGTGAGTTTTGACTGAGTTTTCTTTCTGTCCTCATGTGACCTCAGAAATGGCTGAAGAGGCAGATCTTTGGCAAAGGTTACTTCTGGATGGGTCTGACCGACAGGGAAAAGGAGCGCACGTGGCGCTGGCTGGATGGGAATGAACCTACTTTTACGTCAGTATTACAGTAAATTAGGAAATGCTCAGGAGGGATATTTGTTTCAGAGAAGAACTTCTTTCCAATAAAAATGCCAACAATAATAACAACTGTAGGTTTTCAGTTACATGAAACATTACAAAATAAACTTTGAAAACCCTGTGAAAATCTTATGAAAAGTTTGTGATTGCACAGAGTTGAATGTAGACCTCCAGTGCTCAAGTCTTGTTGCTGCCTATTTAAACAAAAGAAACACATTCAAATTCATTCTAACATTGTTTATAGAGGCACGTCCAGTGAGAGCATTTCACTGCTTTTCGGGAACAGTGAGATAAACACTAAAGTGTACAAAACTGCAAACAGAACAATGAGACGAACAGTGAAAAAGTTTAATGCAGCATTACTGAGAAAAGTTAACCACAGGGATCTGCCTTCAGATCTAACCACCGAAAATAAAGGCATATTCAATGGAAAATTGTTGGATGCGATTTATTTTATTTGCTTTTCTCCTAGGCTCTTAGATCAAACACAGTAAATCTAACATGTGATCGCCCTCTGTTGTTCGCCTGCAGGAAATGGAAGCCAGGTCAGCCCGACAACTGGGGCCACGGCCATGAAGAAGGAGAAGACTGCGCGGGTCTCACCCACGAGGCGCTATGGAACGATTTCTCCTGTGAAGATCTCATAAGCTACATCTGCGAGAAGGAAATGGAGACCTGTGCGTCATCATCTGTCTTGCCCGTTTCCGCTCCACAGTAATTGTAATCATATTTTGCTCACTACCTTAATGCTGATCCCTTTTCTTTTCTTTCTTTCCCTCAGCAAGATCACCTGGATCATAGTGACGTGTTCAGTCTGAGTGCAGAGTGAGCAGCTAGACTGCACCCGTGTGGCACTGGTCCAACTGACGCAGCACATGGGACAGTCCGTATGGAGAGAGCAAAGGGACAATTTTGAAATGAGCCCACGGCTGCAACAGTAAACATCTCTCCAGTGCTGATGAGATGCCTTTCTCCTCCAAAGTAAAGCCAGTCCAACATTACCAGGAGTGCAATACAGCAGGGTGACCAAGATAGGAAGAGAATCTTTTTTTTAATAACCAAATCAACTGATTTATATATATATATATAAATATTTTTATATTTTTTTGGAATACATTTTATAGAACAGTACTCAATGTACAACTGAATATCTGAATGTATATTTCATTATGCAATTTTTGTAGGAAAATATGAAATCTATGAAGCCAAATGGACTTTGGTAATGCTTCTCTTTATATAATTCCAAAAAAGAAAAAAGAAAAAAAAGGAATAAGGTGTGCAAAATGATGCGCAAAAACCATAATGTCGCTGATATGCTATCTTGAAACTGTTATCTAACCTCATGACCATCTATATAACACGAGTAGGAAATAAAAAATATAGTACTCACGTATAAACTTAGAAAAATGCCACAATCAGCTTGAGTTTTAGTAAACGAATTTACAGAGTAAGACTTTATGTATGATTTACTTTCTGCTATTACATACATAAATATGTTCATGAATAAAACTGTGGATCCTTCATGCATTTTCTGCACTTGGATATTTTCCTGCAAAACAAAGAACTATGAAAGAAATGACGGAATAACTCACGAATAAACAGATAAAATCCACAGGGTGGTTGTACTCAGTGGCTGAGTTCTAGATCCAGAGTGAAGTTCATCACAAAACTCTTCAGTACTGTAGAATTTAGTTTATTGAATTTGCACATAAAGGTATTTTCACATTTTTATAGTTTTTTTTTTCCCTTAAATAACTTTCTTTTATTGTTTTCCCACTAACCCAGATTACAAGCAAAAAGGTTTTTTTCTTTGATAACCATGGGCTATGCAGTTCTTCGCTAACATTTCCTCTCAGTCATTTCACATCCTGATTTCCTGCTTTAGGTCATCTCCAATCACAGTCACTCCTTCAGCTGCACAGAAGACTAAAATGATCTCACAATAGCACCTTTGGTAGGAGGGAGTCTAACTACTGTCCAATCGATGTAGACACCGGATATTTTCAAAAACAAACAAGACAGAGACTGAAGACTGAAGTGCTCACATAAATTTGAATCGTAGTCTCATACCTACAGCGGCCTATAGAGAAAAAAAGAAGTTACTACTTTTGTGAAGACTCGAATTTGGTTTAAGATGCACTCTTGTAAATTAATTTGACATAGTAAACATCAGAACAACATAAAAGAAAGCACGAGCTGAGCCAAGCGGACACAATGTTAAGTCGGAGCTGTGCTTGCTCACAGTATGCGAATAAATTACTGTTAAGAAATATGATTAACTGCTCATTTCACATTGCATCGTTTACACATAGGGTTACACACATACACACAAGAAGCAGCATATTGTCCAAATGTAGATTTATTGTTGAGGTATGAATAATCTCGCTTTGAAAGCTTATTTTATATATGAAATACTTAATATACACTTAATCTGCCAATTGCATGGGCTGAATGATGAATTTAATTGAGGCGACTAATTTAACACCCCCCTCCCCCTCATTTGGCTCTTCCTTCTTCGGGGTGCAGTGTTGTGGCTCAGTGCTCGTTTCTCTCAGGCTGCGATGCTTCAGTGCAACAAGATGCAGTAAGGCTGGTGGGTGAATAAAGGACTCGTGATCTCTGAGTGCTGAGATGTGACGCCACAGGCTTCTGTCTCTAGCTCCAGCAACACTGGGACTGTAAACATGTTTCCAATATTACCATTCAGATAGGAATGAATCCTGCAAAGAAACACTCCAGATGTGGTATTACTACTGTGGTTTTACTCCGTGGCTTTGTCGTTATTACTGATTGTCACTGGGTGGTAACCATCGTCAGCTGTGTGGTTCTTTAGGTCCCGTGCAATGAAGAATGTAATGGCTGATGGTGCTAAAAGGTGAGACAGAGATGAAGATGAAGCGGTGGTGGAGGTGAGGGTGAAGTGGAGGGCAGGCTGGCTCAAATGAAGGTGGGAGGTGGTGCTCGTCTAGTCGTCCTTCTCCACTATGACCTCCCCGTGAAGCATCCTTCTTCTCTGCCGCAGCATGTGGAAGTAGAGCTGAGGAAACACTGCGAGAAAGACGAGAGCGTGTTCAGGGTGACTGTGACTATGATGAACACAAACGAAAGCAAGTTAGAGTGAAATACAAATTCACAACTCTCAACTTGGTCTCAATTCTGAATAAGAAGCAGCACAGTGGGAAGACATGCATTCACAGACATAAGCCACTGGGGTGGTCTGGCAAAGCCTGGAGCCTATTACAGCTGACAACTTTTCCATATTTTCCATGACATTTGGTCCGTATATTTTTGAACAAAGGCAATTTTTGTCGTTTTGTATCAAATAATCAACATCGGATTTAAGTAAAAAATTTCAGCTTTAATTCAAAGGATTTGACACGCATTTTGCATGAACTGTTGAGCAGTTACAGCCGTTTTCATACAGTGCAGTATGTTTTCAGGGGCTCAAAAGTAAATGAACACGTGAGTCTTACTCCCTCCCATCATTTCATGACAAATTATGCAGGCAAGAGACCTGGAGTTGCTTCCAGGTGTTGAACTTGCATTCGGTATCTTTTCACTGGAACTCTCAACCTGAGGACCAAAGACATGTCAGTGGGAGTGAAGTAGGCCATCATTAGTGAGACAGCAAAAACTTGTGGCCGAATCAAGAATGTGGTTCATTCTTAAAAAGAATAAATGAATTGGTTAGCTCATTAACATCAAAAGGTCCAGAAGACCACAAGAAACAACTAAATGGGATGATCACAGAATTATTTCCATGGTTAAGAAAAACCCTTTACAACACTGAGCTCAGTCAAGAGTGTGGAGAGGGTAGGAGTATTATCAAAGTTGATGAACAAGAGATGGCTTCATGGATGGAAACACAGAGTTTACAACAAGTTGCAACCCACTTGTTATAATCATGAATGAGAAGACCAGATTGGACTAGATTAAAATTTAAATCTAATCTGTGACTTGTGACAGTGCTGTGAATAATAAGTGTACAGGACTACACTCTCTGCTCAGATTCAGCCAAATACTGCAAAACCGATCAGACAGAGCTTCACTGTGCAAATTGAGAACAAGCCAAAGCAAACTGCAAAAGGAATCCAAGTTTCTCAAGCCCAAGAAAAGGGATATTCTTCAGTGGCCAAGTCAGTCACCCAATCTCAGATCAATAGTTATTAAATGAATGCAGAAAGACAAAAACCAGCAACTGAAGGTAGCATCACAAATCAATGAGAGAAAACAACATCTGGTGATGTCTATGGATTCTAGACTTCAGGGAGTCATTGACAGCTGTGTTATGAAAAACAATCTTTATATTCAAAATTATGTACGACATGTGAACACACAGTATATTCCAAATAAAATTGGATATACCACAACAGATGATTCTATTCAAATTATAAAATGCCACCAAACATTGCACCACAGGACAGAAAAGCTGCTTTTGAGCAGAACAGGCAGAATTATTTGTACCGCAACAGGAGAAAATACAGTTTAAAGATCATGCAGGATTCTGACCTACATGCCAAAACTGAAAGTGCACAATGTAGGCATGAAATTTGCTTCTTACATGGGATGTAGGACAGCATGACGATGATGAGGCAGTAGTAGTAGTCAAACGACACGTTATACTTGTTTGGGAGCCTCATGGAGTACATTCCAGACCTGCGTACGAACGGCAGCGCAGCATAAATGGTGAGCAGCTCACCAATGACTCCCACCGGGTACAAGACAATGAAGAGGTTGTATCTGTGGGAAGAAGAAAGAGCAGGATGGATGTCTTCAAATCCAGCAGCGTGATCACTTTAGCACTCACACAGTTGGGACAGTTGACAGTCAGAGGATGTTAATACACTCACATGCATATTGAAAACACAGGAAGATGACTGACACAGGGGCCAGACACTGTAACAAAAGCTGCCTTGAGTTGTGGACATAAAACTTCCCTCGAGGTATTCCAGAGATATGGTGGTCAAGCAGCACATTGTAAAAAAGTAATATTTTCACATTTTTTCCATCTTCAGGAACTCTGAGTGATTTTGGCTCTGGATAACTCCAAGGTATCATTTTCTTTTTACACTTTCATGCTGTTCACATGCAAAAGTTTAAAAAAAAATTCAACCTTTTTGTTCATGCAGTTCATTTAAATTGAGAGAAAGTCAAGAATAAGATCATATTCCAGCATTAAGTAATAAGCTGATTTGTTGTTACAATAATGTTTCATTGCCTGCTGGATATAAAATATGCATTATTACTTTCCAGCAGCTCCTCACCTTATTTCATGCCAGTGCACAGTTTTGCAACTGAAGGCATAATTACATTAGTCCACTGAACTGGCATGTGTGCAAAAACCTTCTGACATCTGAGACTTTAATGTTCCCAAACTATAATTTGTGAACTGGTATGTTAAGAACAACCAGGAACACAGCATCTTTTGCCTCACTGTTTGTTTGCAGTGGGCACATTACCAAACAAAAGTGACCAAAATATTGAACTGAATCCAATTTTCTAAGATTAGAAAGCCCACACAAATATGTGGGAATACACTGCATGAATTCCCACAGATCTGATTTATAGTAAATAAAAGAAACCAATTGAAGTTCTTTAAAGCAACTCAAAAGACAAGAATAAGAAATACTAGGTTCAATTTTAGTGGTTAGACTGGTCATCAAAGAACAGAGGGTATACAAGAGAAGTCACTTAAACCTCTCCAATAAATAATCTTAAATAAAATGTCAAAAACATTGCATTGTTTCAAGCTCACTGTCAATATACCTGAATATACCTGCAATCACTGCTAAACGCTTAAAACGACTTATTACTAAAACAGTCCTGATTAAATCTGATGTTTGACAATCTAAGCACCAGAACGTTCTCTTTGTTGGATGGGCTGTGTCTATCTGCATCCTAGAATTACATGAGGGAATTGTCAAAACAATTGTGCAAGAAACATATGAGATTTCACAAAGATGGAAAATTATGCAAGATGACTAATCAACTAAAATCAACTCGAAATTGCAAGATTAACAATTAAAGACCTCTTATGCTCCACATTTTTGTTTCTAGCTTTGCATGGCTCACAGTTGTTGTTTATCTTATAGTAGGACTTCCAGTTTATCCACCAAAATAGCAAATAAGTCATTTTACCTCTTAAGCAACTCTTTTAACCAACTTTCTTCTGATTGGGTTCCCCTCACAAACAGCAGTTTAAGCAGCATGAGGGTGGGGCTGCTGCACTCACAGTCAGAGGCAAATCAGGGATATCCCCTCTCATAAAGAAGCAAGAAGAGAAAAGCTTCCTAAATTGCTTGTTTGAAACAGTTTGAAACATGTATCTGGCAGAAAATAAGGTAAAGGGTAACAGGTCAACTTTAAACAACGTTAAACATCATCAAAGTCTGACGATTACTGGGAGCATGTTCTATGGTCAAACAAGGCCAAGACAAATTTGTTGGGCTCCAATATGGTCCAGCATATATGGACTGAACTGCACCCAGAAAGTAGTCCTGAAATAAAAAGTTGCTGGAATGAACAGATGTATAGATTCGGTATATCCACAGGAACATATGGTGCAAACACTGGCAGACAAGATGAAGCTTGGCAGAAGAGAAATATGGAAACGATACAAACAACGCTCACGCCTCAAATCACACAAATGTCTGTTTTCTCTATAGGAGGTGAAAAAGGAAAACTTTAAAGTGGAGAAGGATATCATCAGACTTAAATAACATGCAATACTTTGGGGGTATATTAAAGAGAAAGGAATAGCCCAAGAAATCTGAAAGCCTGATAATAACGAATTACAATTGTCCAGCCTAGAAGTAATAAATGCATGAACTAGCTTTTTAGCGCTACTCTGAGACGGGACGTTTCTAATTTTAGAGATGTTGTGCAGATGACACAAAGCAGTCCTGCATATTTCTTTAATATGCTCAGTGAAGGACATATCCTGTTCAAAAACGACTCCAAGATTCCTCACAGTGTTATTAGAGGTCAAGCTAACAGCATCCAGAGTAAACATCTGTTTTTTTCTAAGATATTTCTAAGATTTTTAGAACAGAGTACAATAACCTCAGGTTTTTATGAATTTGGAAGCAGGAAATCAGAGGTCATCAGTCTTTCTGTGTTTAAGTCAGAGTGTTTCATCTGGCTTCATGTATCAATAAAGCTGGGTATCATCTTCATAGCAATAAAAATGTATTCTATGCCGTCCAATTACAACTTCAGTTGCATACCGTATACAGAACTGTGACCTTATGAAGCAAAGCAGCCAATCAGGAAGAGGCTACAGTAGTGATGATATAGTAACTAAGAACTGAAAAAGTGCGAGGATTTTTTTAACAACACTGACATTAAATCTATGCACAGGAAAAAAAAATAGTAACCACATCAATTTGTGGTGACAAATTGGTCATAATATATTGGAAATTGAGAAAAAAAAAAGATATTAGTGCCTAAGAAAGAGGCTGTTTGTATTTTATTACTTAATAGTCCTTTATTTATCCAGGTAAAATCTCAATGAGATTAAAAATCTCATTTCCAAGAGAGACCTGACATCATGGCAACAAAAGTCAAAATACATGTATATAAGTATATAACATAAAAAAATACAATATCCCATACGAACATGTGAAAAATATACAAAAACAGATCAAATTAAGAGCGACATTAAAAACAATTACACCGAGTAAAAGAGTTATTCTCTCGATAATTTCAGTTCCTTCTGCAGATTATTCCAGCAAGCAGGGGCAACGTATTTCAAAGCCTTTTTCCCCAATTCTGTTCTGATTTTTGGGACAATCAATTGTATTAAATTGTGAGAATGAAGGCTGCACTGGTTGTGGTTTTTACATATATAAACACATAAATAAGAGGGAACTAGCCCAAGCAAAGATTTATAGATAAAGATCAGCTAATGGGAGAGTCTGCGAATATACAAAGTCTATGTCTCTTAGGAGACGTAGCTAACAACTCTTTGCCATTTGAGAATAACATGAACTTGGATTTCTCTGGATTTAACACCAACTTAAGTTGAGTTAAATGGGACTGAACGACATCAAAGGCAGACTGCAGAATTATAGGGTTTGTGCTACTGAAGGAGATGAACAACAGATAATTGTATCATCTGCATAAAGATGGAAAGCAGCATTTGATAAATTATCACAAAGGTTCTTTATGTAAAGAGAAAAGAGCAATGGACCTAATGTGGAGCCCTGCAGAACTCCTTTGGATAATGGGAGAAAAGAGGAAGAAGACCCAGCAGCAAGGAAACACTGTGTTCTTGAAAAACCAACGGTAGAACTCCTGCACACAACTAAGTTAATCACAAAGTACCAACTTAATTTCTCGTCACCTCCCCAAATAACAGTGAGACAGCATGCCTCTTCCTATGATGGCAGCTCTCTCCAGGACCAAATGATATGCCATGACTCAGGACTATAGAGTTCCTGTATTTAGTGGGGACCACAGCAAAGGCTCGGTGGAGCGTCTCAGCGGATGAGAGAAATGTTGGGTGAACATTCCGTGACCAAAACAGATGGTCTTAAAAACAGGAGCAGCTGAACATGAGCCCCTTGCCAGGGGCCTGTCGTCTCCTCCGTGCTTAAAGAAAGACGTGAAGGGTGGGGGCGGGGAGGCGAAGGGTGCCATTCAAGAGCACAAGAATCCAGAGCAGAAACAAAAGAGTGGCTGGCATTAGATGGACCGCCTGAAGAATCACGTGACACAGCGAAGCAGAAAGAATAAATAAAATTAAGATGCCGAGCCTGCGCGCTGGACAGCCTTCAGTGGGGGCGGCTCACGTTTCTACTAACAACTCCAGTTTCAGGTGAGCTGCTTCGAGGCCAGAACGATACATCACAAGTACTCTGCCTTCAACACAAGACAGGTATTATATTTCACTACAGCTGAGAATATTTCTTTCACAAAAAATGCCTGGTTTCAGCCTCTTTCAGCAACTAACTAAACTTATTCAGAAATTCTTTATGTTTTAGGGAGAAGTTAAAACCAAAAGATAAACAAGCATTTCACCTTTTCCTGTTTCCTCAGAGTGCTGTGTTAGTGGTTAGATCACTGACCACAAACAGAATGGCTAATGAGGTGCTAATCAATAAACACACACATGCTACTCCTCTTTGTATTAGACGACAGATACTTAATACACGCGCGGCTCTACAAGGCGAGGGAAGCATGCCAGAGGTGAATTCACCGGATTAGGCCGACATGCTCAGACAGTGTCCCGAAACAGGAAAGACAATTCAAACTCATCCCAGCCCCAGCTAACGGTGTCTCCACCTGGCCCATTTGATGAAGTACGGCAGGTGGTTGAGCAGTTTGAATGTGTAGTAGGAATATCTGATAATCTCTGTCATCGTCCACACAACCAGAAATAGGATTACGCTTTCTTCACTCTGGATCTTTAAGTCAGGAAAATGGCAAAAAATAAAGAGTTAAAAGAAGCTTCAAACCTGACAGGTGCAGCTCTTACAGGCAAAATGAGAAAAGTACGATTTTTATGTGGGGGAAAAAAAGCAACTGGACAGACTGTGTTCCAGAATAGTTGTGACAATATATACAGTGTGTGGAGGTTAAGAGTACTGTGGTGAAATCTGTCAACTAAAGACTGATAAATTGTAAAAAGTCACGGAGTTGCGGTTTATCATAAAAGTCACCTGTCTGATGCTGTTGGTGATGAACCAAACCATAAAAATCCGCGAACACACTTGAACCCCAGTTACAATCACAGAAGTCCTCACGATTCCTGCAACACAGCCAAAGTAAGAAACAAAAATCACCAATAAATACATGGCCAGATGAGGGAATTTATCTGAATCTGTACAAATTAGCCAAATATTTTCATGTAAGTTGTCACATACCAATGGCACAATGTCCCACCTGTAAGACAAGCAACACAAACAGCAGTAAAAATGACTGTCTTGTTAAAGTCTAAGAAAAAAGTATTTGTTTTTTAAATTCACTAATTCACTAAAGTCCCACTTGTGACAGGAAACGCTATAGACTGTAAATCAAAGATGGACATGGCACCATTGTGTCACCCAATGGTCTGTGGACTAATTCTGAAACTTTCCATTTGCTATTTCGGCTATTTAAAACCAGACAAGAACATCTTTGAACAAAGGATGGTAAACTGTCCAGCTAAAACATTGTTAGCAAAGTGCATCCTTCACTAACTTTCATCCTACTGGGATGATAGTTTTGGCTAGCGAAAAACAGGCTTACGACAAAATACACTTGCCATTATATAAAAAAGAACACTGCACACCTATTAGGTAGCTATTTGTCAAGGACAATTAAGCTACACCCTCAAGCATACCCTGCTCTATTGGGACAATAAAGATACACCCTCCTCCTCTATTGTCTATTTATTATAGCTCAGCTGATTTATTGGCAGGATAATATTATCAGCCAAAATAAGCTACTTACTAATCTATCTTTACTGGCATTTATAACAGAGAAATTTTAAAGCAAAAAAAATAGTGAGAAACACCCTTCAATTATCTTAAGGATGTTGTCATTTCATAGTTTGTCCACCAGGGGGCATCTTCCCTTTTTGAACGCCACAAACGCAACAACAAGTGTGAACAAATAAATAACTGCATATAACAACTGTTAGAGTAATCCGTTAATGTATAAAATATCAATTGAAATATCAAAATAACCAAATATTAACATCAGCGCTAGCATCGGTTTTAATATCCCTGTTGACAAGCCTTAAAACTGATGATTACAACCATAAAAATCAAGATATAAATGTTTAAGTAGGTCATTAAAAAAAAATTGAGTAGTATGGTTGTTTTCTCATAGACTTATATACTGACCGATAGCTTTTTACCACCTGTTGCCCCCTGCTGGCCATTAACTATAAAGTTATGCATTTTCTTCAATTTTCAGGCCAAAATTCTTTTTTTTTTTTCCACACAGTCTCTAAGACTTAAAAGTCTTACCTCAACTAATGCAAAGGTCTGGAAAAACTTGAGTGTCCTTGCTATACTTCTGTACAGACCCTTGTGTGTGCCTTTCTGTATGTAGAAGCGTGTCATTGCCATGGCCAAAACCAGCCACCTGCAGACAAACAAAAATCACACAACCGCTCAGTGCAACTGAAATGTGAAAGGAGAAAATTAGTGTAAAGGACAGACATTTTTCTGCAATGGAAAAAACAAACAAAAATAACTGTGACACAACTGGAAATCTAATCTTTTAAATCTAATTTAAGTCATTTAGTCACCTCATAATAACATCAAAGGGAGGATGACAATATGAATAGAACAGGAAACTTATAATAACACATTTGAGATGTAAATTTAAAGGGAAAAAACTTAGGAATTTAAACAACATAAATACTGAATGAAACTAAAACAAATTATTAACATTTTCTAACCTTGTCACTGAAACCAAGGAATTCCCAGTACATGCTGACATACTGGGCTACAAAGCTGATAAAAATTCTCTCACTAAATGCTGCTTTTCACTATATCAATCACTATGTCATGTAATAAAGTAAAATAAATACTTTTCTTCAAAGGTATTCTGTAACAGACAGACATTACTGTCTCTATTTATCTGGTGTTACCTGTTTATTCCACTGAGACACCAGACAAATACGAAAAACCTAACATTGTCATAAAACTGGTCTGTTTGTGTTTTTCACTAGGCCACAACCACAGTTCAACAGCTATGCCACAATTTCTGATGGTAGACAAATTTACACTATGTTTATAAGTATACATGTATCAGACAGTTATCCATACATAAAGTGAGCACTGGAATAAACAAACTGGCAACTAAAATCAAAATAATAAAGAGGGCAAAATGGAATAGCTTGAGAAAGCAAACCAAAGCTGCAGCATTTTACATCAGGCAATTGTAACTGCACTTTCAGTGAAATATTAAAAAAATAGCAGCAGCTACAAACTCTCTCTGCAACACACCAGCTTTACTCTATGTGTAAGTAAAACCACAGATAAACAGGATTTTCCCTTTGATTGATCCCTTCTCTCCTTCTTGCATGTTCTGAGTCTGCCCCAGGGCATCCTCCCAGTTGGACAAGACCCCAACAGCTCGACCAGGACCATCAAGCATCCTAGCCAGATGCTCAAACCACCCCAACTGGCTCCTTTCTGATGTGAGGGAGTAGAAGATTTTCCACGACAAATAAAATTTGGAATAAAGAAAAACATCTAAAAAAATATTGGATTAAATCTTTGAATTCAGTCAAGG
>NW_005187488.1:378803-394327 GCF_000239375.1 Pundamilia nyererei | reverse complement strand
ACACTATATCGGATTCAT
The DNA here is from genome assembly GCF_000239375.1 of Pundamilia nyererei. Taxonomy (NCBI): domain Eukaryota; kingdom Metazoa; phylum Chordata; class Actinopteri; order Cichliformes; family Cichlidae; genus Pundamilia; species Pundamilia nyererei. The sequence continues at coordinate 394,309 of NW_005187488.1, read as the reverse complement.
ATCGGTATCGGCAGATATCCAAATTTATGATATTGGTATCGGTATCGGACATAAAAAAGTGGTATCGTGCCATCTCTAAATAATACATGTTCTAATAATAGTTCTGAATAAAAAACCTCTAAGAACTCACAAGTCTTGCATGTGCATGTTAAAAAAAACAACACCATATTATCAAAAATAAATCCAGCTGCAATGTTATAAAAAAAAAACTTTAAAAAATCCTGCACAGTAGATAGGATGAGCAGCCAAGAAGCATCCTCACTCAGCTGTTTATAGCCACCAGTGAGTCCATTTAGGTTGATTTATAAAAAGGATCTCATACTGATAAGCGGAGCACAAGTGAAGCTTTCTTAATGCATATTGTCGCTAAATGTCCTCATAAGGAAAACCTATGTTTGTGTGTACACGTCTTTCCCTGATGTCATGCACCTTTCACTGAGGACGCACCAGCTGTAACGTTCTAGACCAACACCCGTTCTAGACCAACACCAGTGCTGTGAAAAAGAATTCACCCCATTTCCCGACTTCCTATTTTTTGCATATTTGTCACAAATTTTAATATTAGACAAAGAAACACAGAGAAGATGCAAAATACAGTTTTTAAATGATGAAATTTTATTCATTACGAGGGCGAAAAGCTATCCAAATCTGCTCGGCCCTATGTGAAAAAGTAACTGGACCCTAAACCGTGTATCATAATGATCCCAAACTATCTCAAACTGATTTCAGTTCAGGCTTTGACTAGACCACACCAAAACCAGGATCATTTTTCTGCTGTATAACCCGAGGGTGCTTGAGCTTCCAGCCATGAAGTAATGGTTGGAGATTCTCATTCTGGATTTTCTAATAGAAAGCATCAATTACACCAAGTCGTCCTGGTGCTGAAACAACAGAGCAGCAGCAGACCATCACACTACCACCACCTGTTGCTATGATGTTCTTTTTATGCAAAGCACTGTTACTTTAGGCAAGATGAGCCTTTCTTTGTCGTCAGTGGTTTTCTCCTTGAACTCTCCCATGGATGCCATTTTTGACCAGCCTCTTTGTTATTGTTCAGTCGTGAACTCTGACCCTAACTGAAGTGAGGCCTGCAGTTCTGTAGATGTTCTGGGTTCTTTTGTGACCTAATGGATGAGTCACTTGTGCGCTCTTAGAGTAATGTTGGTAGGCCGACCTCTACTGGGAAGGTTTGCAACTGTTTCAAGTTTTCTCCATTTGTATATAATGGCTCTCACGCCGAAGGCCTTAGAAATTACTTTGTATCCCAGACTGATGGATGTCAATTACTTTGTTTGTCAGTCGTTTCTGTAGATTGTGGCTTTACTCGTTGCTATCTGAGATCTTTTAGCCTATTTCCCTTTGTCAGACAGCTTATAGTTAAGTGATTTCTTGATCCAACACATCTAGCAGTAATCAGGCCTGGGTTTGGGTAGTGAAACTGAACTCAGATTTTCTTTTTTAAATGGGGTTATTCACAGTTAATTCATAATGTATCAAGAGGATAATAGAGGGAGGAGGGGTTGTATATGTTTTCCACATAGGGCCAAGTAGATTTGGACCGCTGCAATTTTACTTATCTTTGACTAACACATGAAAAACAAGTTACTAAGTTGGAGAGAGTCACAACGATGTGCACAAATATATTCTTGTTTTATTTCGTGTAATTATTATTATTATTATTAAAGTGATCAGTACCTGAGGCCATGCGCCAAACTGGAAGCGCTTAGTCACCACTGATCCAGTGACCCCGACACCTCCGCTATTCTCAAGTTCTCATGTGTTTGTCCTTTATCACAACACAGGAAGCTCTCTTCACACAAACGTTGTTGTTATTAAAAATGTGCCCATTGAGCACTTCACTGTCCCAGACCTGAGCTCCAGTGTCAGCGCGGTCCGGCTATACTTATCACTGCAACTGTCGGACGCACTGTGGGCCTTGACGCTGACACCATGCAGCCAGCCCTATTTGGACACGGCTGTTGCGCCAGCCTGCCACTTTCACCAAACACCATTCATTCATTTTCCAACACTCGAGACAAATAACGGTCGCTCGTTTCTTCGTAGAAACTACCAAACTGACCGCTAAAGCTTGCGCAAACTCAATTGCGACGACGAACTGCTAAATCCAAGCGAGCTGAACAGGCACTTTCGGCGGAGACGCAGTCCTATAAACAGCAACACACGCTTACGGTTTTTTAGGGAGCGGCTATAACTTCACTGCTTTTCTTATTAATAGGCGACAGGGGCGGAATAACGCACGTACCCGGCGGTCATGGCGATGTTGTAGAAAGTGAGCCATGCGGTAGCGAGGGTGCTTTTCGTTCTCTTTTTGTTGTTGTTTTCCTTCTCCTCAACCGTGCCGTCCTCCTCGCTGGACGCCATGGTACCGGGGGCAGGGTGGGGAAGTCAGGAAGGGAGCTGACAGCTGGGGCTAGTAGGGAGGGGAGCAGCGGGGTTATCCATCCATCCATCTATCTAGCTATCCGCCCATGGATCCCCCTCTCGCGGGACTAGTGCAACAAGTGCGTGGCCTGCCGGTGAGGCAAAGACTAGTGAAATAAAGCCGGCTTGTCACGGCTCAGTTGGTGCAACTATAGAAATTCAGGCTCATTTTCACCCCAATCTTCAGCTCAGTGTGAACAAGTTTAGGTATAACTTTTATAAATTAGATAACATCACATAAGACAAAGAAGAGCAATTTCATCAGTATGTCTCAGTTTTTTTACACGATGAAGAAATGTTGTAGCAAATGAAAAAGACCTGTCAGGATGATTGTTTGGACTTAAACTGCAAGAAGTAAAGGTGTAAAATTGCAGACATAGATAATGTAATTATAAATGTGTTGTAAATGGCCATGGCCAAAGTGTTTATCAGTAGAAAAAGCTGTAAAACCTGTGAAAATATAGGAAAATCTATGAAAAATATAAGTCCGAAATTTATGAACTGATGGTTACTTTTTCCCCAAGCCTTCCCATTGGCTGGATTGGAGGCCTTGCTTGGCTGATTCTGGCCCCCAGGCCTTATGTTTCACACCCCTTGCTCTACGTATATATCCCATTGAATTGTGTTCAGTATACCTCAAATTAGTTTATTAGTTTTATTAACTAATTATTGATGTAATAAATCAAAGTGATTTAGTGGTAATTAAAATGTGATCAGAAGTTAAAAACTGATGATGATTCATGTCATCATAACACACTGTTCACCCCTACATAACCCCTACATGAGTCTCAGTAACACTATTGGTATTGGCAACACTGGCCTTGTATTTACTTGGTATTACCAAAGTATGGATACCAAAATTTGCAGTATCATACATTTGGCCTTGACTGACAGGCCACAGTTTCACCACATGTCAAGCACATTTTGACATACTCCAATGGGGCAAGTTGCCACAACCAGCCCTGATTAGATCGCGACTGTATCTGCTATCTGCTATGTGAGCCTTGATCTTCAGGATTTTAAGAAAATCCTATACAAATGCAAATAAAAAACAGTTTTACTGACTTTGAGCTCTGGGGTCTGTACTTTCAGTCTAGTCTTTTCACAGTTTCTTTATTTATTGTTGATAATCAATAATTTGATGAAGTACTTAAATTATTAAGATACAACATTTTGAATCGTTTCAAATTTCGTTGGTATTGCACAGGACTGTAATTGCTTGGGAGTATACAGGTATCAGCCTGTACTGGACTGAGTTGTGCTCTCATGAAGGAACTGCTTCAGAAACCGCGTCGATGCAGAATCTAAAATTAGCTCTTCTAATGACACCACGTAGAAATGTGTGCAAACCGAAGACAGCACTGAATATAGTCCAGATTATCTAATCCTGATCCAGTTACTTGATCAAGTGTTCACACGTCTGAAGACAGCAATGGCACAATGTCCAGCTGTGTGGGTTTTGCAGACACAAGTCTAAACAATTCAGCAACATTTTTACTCCGTCGTCACTTTTATGTAGCGATATTGGTCTGTGGCATAGCAGATACTGTGGCTTGATGGCTTTAGAACCAAAGACAGATAAAATTACTTCATGAATGCTTTTGACTGGTAAAGTTCTAGCTGGTCTTTGGTGGGGAAAAAAGTCTCATGTTGCTTATTATTATGATGCAACAAATCATAATCAAGCGCCTGAATTTGATGAACAATAACATGTTGAACTGACAGCAATTTCAAAGCACGAATGCATTTGTAATTGTTACAAAACAGTGTGGATTCCAAAATTTTGCAGTTAGAACACTTTGCCACTAGATGGTGATATATAAGCATGAGAGGAGTCGATGTGTTTTTAGTGGTATCTTGTTTCTTGGGTTACAGCCAGTAGTCCTGGGATGCTGGTTATACTGTGGGAGTAATTAACTTGTGTTTCTTATATTTGGAGAATTCCCAGGAAGAATACAAGGTACACATCATTAAAGCTGTGTGGACTGTGATGTCCACACAGCCTGAAAAACACTGGCTGAGATGCTGTTTTTACCTCGGATTGCCCCAAAGCGATTGCTGTGTCACATGCATGTCCTTCAGGGTGTAAAGTTAGACGAACTTTGTTTGTACGTTGTATCAAAAGAGAGCAAAGGGCCGGTCACATCACCGCCACGCCAAGGCACACAATGCCTAGTGCAGTGTAAGCAGTTGGGTGAGCAGAGAGCCAGGGCTGTGGTGTGTGGAAAATGCTAGTGGAGGCAGACAATGCAGAGGTCCGAGGCCTGACCAGCCCTCAGAGGGACAGGGGTCGCCTCACTGCGACAACAGCCCCTGTCTCCCTCCCTTCTTTTTCTTTTTGTGAGCTGCCACAGGATGGGCTCAGGGAGGACGGTGAAGTTTGCCCTGTGCGAGGTGCTGCAGTTTGCAGGCCTGTGCGTGCCACTCTTCATCGTCATGCAGAGGTTTGCTGTCATCGTTGCAAAGGTCAAAACATCAGCACAACCCCCCGGAGACGGCAGCACTGCCTACTGGTTGATCGTGGCCTCCTCTATTGCCTATGTGACCTCCACTGCCCTGCTGGTCTGGGTACCCCTGAAGTATATGGTCTTCATGAAGAAGAAATTTCTCATAGGGAGGAAGAAGTGGTGAGTTTCTCAGACATGAAGATTGAGAACTGGTCCGAGTTGTGTATGCTCAGCAGCTGGGATCCCAGTGCTGTCCTACGGGACCGAGACATGATCAGCTGGTTTGAGGCTGAACTGGCCTGTGACTGGTTTGGACAGAACTTGGCTGGTTAATACCAGGCTTTAGCAATTCCTGTCACTGACTTTAACTTCCTCCCTTGTTTTCTTTCTTGCCCTTTTTTTGTCTTTATATCAGGAGGCCAGTGACCCTTGTTTATGTGATCCTATCCACATTACCCTGCTTTGCCTTTCTCATTGCCAGCTCTGAGGTACAACACCCAACAGATTGTTTCTCACTGCTTTCATTTGTCATATCAGGTTTATCTCTGCTCTGATCATGAACTTTGACCTGTATGTTGCTATACTTGTAACATGACTCAACCTGTAATTGTAGATCCTTTGTAGTCATGTTGGGTGATTGTGTTTATACTCCAAAGAAGTTGCTAGTAACTTAAACATATATGTATTACAACATTGTGTTTGGGAACATGGTGTATGACAGGATTCACAGTATTACTGAAACAAATGTGATGAGCTGTGAAAATCCTTATGGATCTCAGGAGAGGACTATCTAGCCTTATGGATAAGGAGCTACTGATAAGCAGCTTGGTTCCTCTTCCTGTCCATGCTGTCCTTGTCAAATCATGTCCACGAGGCACATTTTCACTTCCTAACTGGCTACAGCCCAGACCTTATTTGCCCTTTTTTGTGGCATTCTTTAAAGCTTAAGCAAACCTTTTGACTTTTGCTTATCTAGTGGCTTCAACATAAGAGCCATAAATTCTGCTAAGATGAGCAACTCATCTGTTTACGGCTGTGTCAAATGCCCTCGCTGCAAGTGACAAATCCCAAAATGTTTATTACCGTTGAGGTGAACCAGTGGGCTCTGTAAAGATTAAAAGTGAGTAAATAATTACAGTACTCAGTCAGGCTAACAATTTTACGGTTGTTTATCCAGGTTCAGATAAATAACAACCTGAAACACGATACATTCACTGAGCTCCCCGTGTCACTAGTCCTCTTCTCGCTCATCTGCATTGACGTTGTGGAGAGGATACGACACTGCAGGCTGACCGGCCAGGGTGAGCGCAGCTCTCTCAACACATTACACAAATCACTCTTTGACTGCTGTAGATCCTGAACTTTCTGCTGCAGACTTGTATAGTAAAGCATGCTGGGTTTTGCATTGCAGGAGCTTGGAGGCAACTGCAAACACACTGTGAACATTTCTATACGTCACTCGAGCAAAATGAAGAAATGAGCAGGATATTTCTTTGGACTGCTTCATTTCTCACTTATCCAAAATGAGGAAATGAGCAGGATATATTTTTACATTTTTCTGAATCTGACATGGCAGAAGTAGGGAAATATATTTTCTTAAAAACCACATGATAAAACAGTTCATATGAATTTCTTCAAAGCCCAAATCGTTTGAATGAGCGATCTCTTGATTTATTGCCTCTGTCTAAACAGCAGATTAATGTTTATATCTGTGAGCCACATTATTTGTCTGATAGCCTTCAGCTGTCTCTTTGTAAATCTGGGCCGACACCACTTGATGATAAACAGCTTAAGTAAATATAATCCAAGATATTGTGTTTTCTTTTTCTTCTCTCCAGCTAATGACACCGAAAGAGATGCTGACATCCCTTCCACTGTCCTCACACATGTGGAACAAGTAGCACCAGTAACACCTATCACCCCAGCTGTGCCAGGGCCAGCTGTGCACAGGCAAGGTGTGCCCACTCCTATGCAACCAGGAGCAAACCAGCTCAATGACAGGAGCCAGAACGGAGCAGGAGCTCGACCAGAGACCAATGGGACGCTACCGGGCATACCAGGTAACAATGGGAGGCCATATGGCATGTCTGGATTGAGTGAACCATCAGGAAGCACCACACCGTACCACATATCTCCCTATGCATACACTGGGCCTCTGAGATTCCTGTGCGCCACTGATGCCCGTGCAGACGTGTTTGTGGACAGCTTTATGTTCTGGATGGATACGGTGGAGATGGTGAGAGTGGCAGGACATCCTCTGGTCTACTACTCAGGCTGGGTGTTTCCCATCTATATCTTCAGCTACCTATCATGCTTGCGTGTGGTGGTCATGCCCCACAGCCCCCTGCTTTCCTCCCTAGGAGTAGCCCTGCAGGATTTACCCTTCTTCTTTGTGCGCGTTGGCCTCATTGCCTTCTTCGGCTTTGTTACGCCCATCCTCTATCTGATGAAGAACTTGTTGGTCTCGCTGGCCTTCATCTACTTCAACTTTATGACCAAGTTGAAGGTCTTCAACACAGAGAGGTTGTTTTTTTGAGACCAGCATTCAAGGGCAAACAAGCTTTTCCTTATTTTCTGTCATATATACATTAAATACTGTCACGACAGTGGGTGCTCATTTTAAACAGCCAAATTTGTAGATGATGGCTTCAGACTGCTCTAAACACTCTGTTTCAGACAGCTTTATGTCTTCTATGGCTCTCCATGGCATTATAGAGAGTCCATATCACTTATATGATCGTCTCAGGCACTTAGCTTTGCCTGTGAGCACAGAAGCCCCACCTACATGCTGTTTAAACCTTTGGTTTATAAAGGGCAGCCAATCAAAAGGAAACTGGCTAAACAAAGACTGAAATGAGATTTGTTTTTGAACCATGTGTCATGCACAGCTACTCAACTGCCTTAAAAGAGGTGGTTAAAGCAAAGGTTTGACACAAACACAGAATGTATTGATTCAGATGGTGGCTGCACCGGCACTTCTTAAAACGAGTCAAGTAATAGGTTAAGTACTAAAAGAACAAAAGGACTTCTCAAGTAGTTATTGCCAAGAGAGTTCATACCAGATGTTTACACCAAATAACAGGCCGAGCATTGAATATATGATGTTTTAGTGAGGAGTAGAAGAACAATATGTAATATGTTCATCAAATCTGGCATCACGCTAAATAAAAACCTGTTTAACTAGAAGACAATTATTGAAAAAGCTAAGAAAAAAATCTAGCTCAAATGTTCAAATTTATAAGACTGGGATTAATATATTGTAATTTTCAAGCATTTTTCTAGATTGTGATGCCACAGTGATTTTCTGTTATTACACCTAAGTTTTAATGGTACAAATGGCACTTAAACCCTGGTATTTTTTAAGATAACGTAATATTGAATAACTTACGAAAAAGTTCATTCTCAGACTTCATGATGGATTCACAATTCACAGCTGGTGCAGTCAAACCAAGTATGAATTTGTGCATGTGACAAAATGCATGATGGTAATTTTCACAGGCCAAAAGGGAGCTCTTAGGCAATGGAAACTACATGTCGAGTGACTGTTGTCATGTTATGTCCAAATATACTTTTTTTAAACCAAGAATGGCACTTTGGAAATGTACCTGTAATGTAATGATTTTTCTACAATCATAAAGTGCGGTGAATATGTAAAAGCATAAATTCATGTTGTTTATATTAGGTTGTTTTTTTGGCTAAGTTTCTATACAAAAAGAAAAACTGGTGTGAGATTGTGTCACTGATACATATATTTTGGTCAACTTAATAAAGAAACTCATAAAATATGTTGCAACTTTGACTTGTGAAATATTTTTTATGCAGACAAAATTCACTGGCACTGACCTCCCATGTACTGTATGTTTTTAGGAATTTTTTAAAAAAAACTCTGCTTAAATGTTTTTCCTTGTAATTCATCTGATCTTTTTCTAAATCCTCAAGAGCAGGGGTTTCCTGTTATTCTTCTGCAAAAATAACTTCATCACACACAAAAACAATGACAGGGCAGTCATTGTTCACTGAAACAATGACTACACTGAAAAGTGTAAAGTAAATTAATACAGCACTAACACAACACTTTTGTGACAATTATCATTTTCTGAATAGACAAAGTTGCAGAACCAAAACAAATTAAATAAAGTAACACAAGACATTAACGTGAAAAAATACCAATAGCTTACAGTAGGTACTATATTTTAATGACATAATGCCCACTGCAGTTTACACTCAGGTACTTGGACAATAGCAGGTTTTGTAATTTTGCTTCCAATCATTAGTATCGTGAGTTTTAACTCAACCAATCAAGATGTGACTACAGTGCACACATAAAGAAAAATAATGTAACATTTTTATTAAATCCTCTATTTGTTGTTTAGGGTTTAAATCCCATCACATATGTTTTCGTCTCTTATATCCACTCCTTTGATATTTCTATCTAGAAGATAGTAAGGACATTTACCCACTACACATATATGGGGCATATATTTGACTTTTTGTGTTCATCTTCCTAAAGTTGTAGTGGTATCGGGGTTAGCACCATTGCCTCACAACAAATGGGTTTGAAGCCACTGGCCACCTAGGTCCTTCCAAGATTGAATTCACTCACTGTTCCTGCAATCCGCATTGCAACCCACCTCCATTATATGCTCTTCACGCTACTTATAACTTACCGTGTAAGTTAATAAGTATTAACGGGAATTCTTGCAGTTTGAGGCCAAAGTGGCCATATTGTCCCTCATTTCCCTGAATAGGGAGCAGGATTTCCTCTTGTCATATAAGTATGCTGAAACATATCATCGCTGTACTGTTCACCCAAAGCCTCATGAGAAGTGCTATCCTGCAAAACCCATCACATCAGCAAAGTCCAACAAACCTCATTATACCCTTGTTTCCTCATATCTGTTCTGCCAAATCTTCTGACATATGAAAGATCTTCAAATTTCGTCTTGTATAACACAGTCTGTGTTTCTTTAACCATAATGCAATGGCTACTTCAGAACAGTTACAAAACAATGACAACGGCAATATCTTTACCCTTGAAAAATGTAATCTCTTTTTTTTTTTTTTACAAACATTTAAACTTCTACCTGACCTTCAAAGTTGACTTTCATTTTCTTGATGAATGGAGAGATCAGTTTGTTTCCCTTCTTGCCTACCCTGCCAAAAAAGTCTGCAAAAGGCTTGTAGACCTTGCAGGCATTTGACCAGGTGTCAATGACATGATATTTTTCAGGGTGATTCAGAGGGGAAGGTACTGTGTCTCTGTGTTACCGTTCCTCCATGTCACACACCTTGGCACGTACCAGACCCCTTCTCCCCTTGATTGGAAATTGGGAAATCTCTCTTACAGCCTCGTTTGCCACTAACATCAAACCACACACTGAGAATAATGTTACCTTATTTAAAATTGCTGTGTCCCTTTGTGTCCTTCAAGACCTCTGCATCACTGCTGATATAGGCACTTCAGATTTTTGATTTTTTATTTTGTGGTGGATATTAGGCTTTTAAATGAATTTAAATATATCTATATATGATATACACTTCACCTTCACTGGGTGAAGATGCTGCTGGTCTTTGGCCTAAAAGACCAGGACCTGCCTTTAAACTGGGGCAAGTGCAATGAGAGAAATGTCATGATCTTCAAAGGTTCAGGACTTTGGAGTCACTGGAGGATACATGGGACTCAGTTTGACCACTGTTGAAAGGAATATCAAGGTAGAAATTGTGGGTGCAGCAACCTACAAAGGTTAAAATGTGCTTTAGCATTGAAGGGTGTCTTCATTTTTTACCATATTGTGCAAAATTTCTTCATGCTTTAAATATTGTTGTTAAGTATTTGTGTTTACAAAAGAAATTCTGATTATTAGTTAGTACCACAAGTACTGGCAGCACTAGTAGAACTGGCAGTGAAACAGCCCCGGAGTATGATGGAGCCACCGTGCCTGGCAGAGGATACTGTGACACAGTGTTCTTAGGTTTGAATATGGTTGGGACAGGCTCCAGCTCCCGTGCAATCCTGAATTGGATGAGTAGAAGAAAATGAATGTAACTCTGTAACTGAGTAGTTACTGAGCATTGCAGTCACCAGAGCACTGGCAACTTTTATGCACTTATGTGCCTCTGGATTTGATGCCCTGGGTTCTGTCGGCTTCCACTACACGGGTTGCTATAAACTTTCTCTGTTTTTCTGTTTTGTGTTTCTTTGTTCTGGGTGGATTTAAGGATAGCAGCATCCACTTTGTCAGTAATCAATGGATTGTGTTAATAAAAAACATAGAGATATATTTTCTTGTCTCTCAGAATGCTTTGAAATATCTTTGGTGATTTTATAATCCTTCTTCTAACATCTAGCTTTTATCATCCATCTATTTTTGGTCTGTTGTGTGTTTCATGTCTTGACGTGGTTGTTTTTATAATATTAAGTCAAACAGACTATGTATATATGTGTTTATTTATTTATGTATGTATTTATCTGTCTTTTTCCGATATTAAATCTACAGTAAGGCCTTCAACTGTTTGTAAGTTAATGGTAAGTGTCATGCGGCGGCTGTGTGAAGGCAAGAGAGGACCTAAATGCACGGCTCTAGACACACAGGGATGAACTCAAAGGCAGGTCTTTATTAACAGGAACATAAGAAGTCATACAAAAACTATACTGGGAGCAACTAAAGCTGAGGCGCTGGGAAGACACGGTAAATGCACACAACCTAGAGGGACGACGCAGCACAGAACAAAGGGACACTGACATAAATACACAGAAGGTAACGAGGGAAGTGGGAACACACGGGGAACACAGCTGAAGACAATTACTCATGACCGAGCAGGGAGGACACGAAACTGAAAATACTGACACCAAGATGTGGACCTTAAACACAACACAGTACACAGAGATGAGCACAGAGAGAGAGAGGCAGAGAACAAGGATGAATACGAGGGGATGAGGAGAACACAGAACACAAAGGACGGGAACACGGTACCAGAACAAACACCACAATAAAAGCATGGACACAGGGGGAATCCAAATACCAAACCAAACAATCCAATGGACATAAGGAACAAAATACAAAACTACAGGAAAACTAAGAACACTGGGTCAAAATGACCCAGGACCATGACAGTAAGGGAGAGTTAATTGTAAGGTTAAGGTAGAATACTGTGCTACACAACAGCATAATCATGTCTGCAGTGAGTGGGAGATGCTCTGTATCTCATTGTACATGTGTATAGTGACAATAAAAGGTATTCTATTCTATAAGTCTTGCACCACCTCTCATTTCTTTATAATTTGCTAGGAAATGGGAAATAGGTGCCATGATCTACTTAAGGTACTTCAAAGTTATGGTGCCAGAAGGTAGACCTGATGTATTAGCTTGCAATTTGTGTGCTTATTGTTTTAGTTCCATTAGTTTGGTTCAGTTAGCTGTACTTATAAACATCAGCATGGTAAACCAAGATGGTGACCATTAGCTTGTTAGCACTGCCACTGTGAGCATGCTGTTTTCATTTGGCTTGAAATACTACATGATGGCAAAATTGCTGTTCACTTGGTTCTCTTTGTTTATATTTAGACAGATACAGAAGGACAGTACCACATCGGCATGATCGTGAATTTGGATGAATCATTTAGGTAAATATTAGAAAAAATACTGGCCATTCAGTAACAACTGCATGGGTGAGTCTAATACAGAGATAGTCTAAAACACATTGAACATTCACGGTACTTATTTTCATTAATCACAGACGTTAAAATGAAACGCATTATTGCTCAAGAATTTCAAGTGAATAGGGCCTGTGCTAAAGAGGTTTTGGTTTTTTTTTATTTGGTATGCCCCATGCATGTCTTCAAACAAGAGAAGGTGTTTTCCTCCACTTCAAGGACAGAGACTTAAATCTGTTCCAGTAAAACATTTTCTCATATCCATTTCCAGTAAGTGTCCCTTTGTAATTACAACAGAAAATCCCTAAACTTATTTTGTTTACACAGTGCTACAACTTTGTTGAGGGGACTCACAAAGACTGGCAGGGTTCCAGGTCATAAAAGCCAAAGAGGAAATTTGGTTCCAATCATCAGCGAGTTGAGCAAGGTGAGTAGTAGGAGCCGTGTTGTAATATACTTCTAATGTTAAAAAAAAGTATACTTTTCTCTGTCTGTAAAGATTACATTTAAAAATTATAAATTATTAGTTATTACTTCTACTTCTTTCATTTCTATATCAGACATTTGACACATACATGTGAATATTAACATACTGAAAATAAACCAACTGTATATTGTGTACAGCAGTTATATTTTTGAATCTAATCCTAAAACTGAGTGCAATATTTGGCTGCAGGATTGCAGGATTACTTGGAGACTTGAAAAATGGGATACCGGAATGTGGATAGCTGTACGTCAAGGCACGGCTTCATCTGTAAAAGAAGTATTGACAGTAATTTGAACCAAAAATGTCAAATTACAAATCTGTTGCCACCGATTTTCACTCCAGTTCTTGTGTAATTTGGCATACCTCGCTGTTTCCCTTCCTTAGGAATGACGTCCTCATGCCATCCTTCCACTAACACTATTTCTGATGAGGATTCACCGAACAGTGAATCAACAAAAGGGCCAGATGTCTCTCTCAAATCGTGTGTCTTTGCTGGATTTTCTTCCTTTTTCTTAAGAATATGACTCTCAGATACTGTTCATCTGCTGCATACAAGGGTTTTTGGGTTTTTTTAGATCGACCACTTCTTCCTTTTTCCCATACTTGTCCAGTTTTTTCAATTGTTTTAAAGAAACTCTTACACCATCCTGAGACAGGCCACTTTTTCAGCTTATAAGTCTTTGGAAATCACCTTGTTGGCACATTTTCCATTTTGAAATGTTATATTATCCCTGTGACATTGTTGTCTTTGGTTATTTTTCATACATTCAACCTAAGAAATTGGAACAATTATATGTTTTTTTGACAGGTTTCTGGTAATTTAAAGAACTGGTTCATTGCTATATTGCCAGTTATTTGTAGACAACACTGTTCTTTTACAGTAAGTTTGGTGCCTTTTTCATGCTTTAATGACTCTTAGGTCAGTATTTAGTATTCCAAAATCAAACAAAAGCATACCTCTGAAAATGGTCAGGTACAAAGAGTGAACTGACAATGAGTGAAAAAGCAGCCAATGTCCAAAGAAAAACTTTGAAAGACCATCAGAAAGCCTGGAGAACTGTTACTCAAGACAACTTTTAACATGACAGGAAACTCTAGCAACTTGGTAACAAATGTAAAGAAACAAGAGGTGGCTAAATGCTTTTGCACAGTACTATATTTATTGTGGCATTTCAAATTTAAGATATGTCACTGCTAAAACTGTACATTTTGCCTCCTTTGCACACATCATTACACCGCGTTCCAAATTATTATGCAAATGATATTTTTCTGTTTTTTTTAAATAGTCGATTCAAATGAGTCAGCATAATTTTTGTGTCATCCACCATTAGAGTATAATTCAAATGTTACTGATCAAAACTCCCAATGAACACAGTATCTTTTTCAAAAATAAAAAACTTAAAATGCACTGTTCCAAATTATTACGCACACAGAGTTTCAAAACATTTTATAGGTTGTGGAGAATTGAAAATGGTCATTTGTTGAATTTGCAGCATTAGTAGATCAATTTTACTGAAATCAAAAGCTATTTCAATCAAAAACATCTTAACAGGTCAAGTAGGACCCCTTATTTGATAGCAGTTTTACAATTCTTGCATCCATGGAACTTGTGAGTTTTTGGAAAGTTTCTTCTTGAATGTCTTTGCAGGATGCCAGAATAGCCTCCCATAGCTGCTGTTTGGATGCGAACTGCCTCCCACCCTCATACTTTTTTGTTTGAGGAGGCTCCAAAGGTTCTCAGTAGGATTGAAGTCAGGGAAGAATGGGGACCACACCATGAGTTCCTCTCCTTTTATGCAGATAGCAGCCAATGATGCAGAGGTGTTCCTTGTAGCATGAGATGGTGCATTGTCTTGCATGAAGATTGTTTTGTTGCAGAAGGCACAGTTCTTCTCTTTCTACAATGGAAGAAAGTGGTCAGTCAGAAACTCCACATACTTTGCAGAGGTCATTTTCACACCTTCAGCGACCCTAAAGAGGCCGACCAGCTTTCTCCCCGTGATTCCGGCTCAAAACATGACTCCACCACGTCCTTGCTGACGTTGCAGCCCTGTTGAGACATGGTGGCTGTCCACCAACCATCCACCACTGCATCCATCTAGACCATCCAGGGTTTCAATGCACTCATCAGTGAACAGGACTGTTTGAAAATTAGTCTTCATGTAGTTCTGGGCCCACTGCAGCCGTTTCTGCTTGTGAGCATTGGTTAGGGGTGGCCAAATATAAGGTTTATGCACAACTGCAAGTCTCTGGAGGATCCTACACCTTGATGTTTGCAAATCTCCAGAGGCACCAGCAGCTTCACATATGTGTTTGCTGCTTTGTAATGGCCTTTTAGCAACTGTTATCTTAATCAGATGTATTTGTTCGGCAGAAACCTTCATCATTGTGCTTTATCTGCACGAACCCATGTGTGCTCTGACTCAGCCACAAATCTCTTACATTATGGTGATCACGCTTAAGTTTTCGTGAAATA
>NW_005187488.1:370189-378212 GCF_000239375.1 Pundamilia nyererei | reverse complement strand
TTTTTTTCCACTTTAAATTAGCCAATCTTTTAAAACTACTTCTCCCTGAAATATTCATATCAAGTTTTAATTATATTTCGGGGGTTTTAACCCTTTTAATCGCAGTTTAATTACATGAGCGCACCGTTTTTTTTAGCCCCAAAAAACAAAAAAACTAAATATTTTCCATAAAATACATTTGAAGTAATATTTGATTATTGTTATAATTAAGCCTTTAGATGGGTCAAAGATTGGCTCCAACATTCGTTTTGATCCAGCATTATTTTTTTGCAGAACTATAGTAAATTATAATAAAACGGTATACTATGTTTTTAGTTTTCACATACTAAGTGCTTATTACCTCGTTGTTTTCTAAAATAAACTTACAAAAATATGTTAATAACAATACAAGATCACTTTGGACCAGAAAAACATTTATTTGAGAAGGATGGACATGAGCGGTTATGTTGGGAATCGAGGAAGAATATGATTTCCGCTGCCTCCAGCCGGCTGCTTGGAGCGGTCTGCTTACAGCGGTCTGCAGCGGTGGGTCCCGGTGTCGTTCCGCGGGGTCTCTTCCGGGCCAGTTTGTTTCCCCAGTGTCGGGAGCACAGGCTGGGATCTAAATCACGCACAAATAGTATTCCACAATTTTTATTTTTAGTTACAAACACTTCTTTTTATGACGTTTTACGCCTGAAACGTTGGAGGGCTTAGTTCTTTATACAGAAAAGTTACAGCAGGATATAAATAATTATCAGGCAAAATATCCTTCGTTCATTGCAATAATCCTGTCCGAACGTGAGAATAGTCAACATAAAATGTTTTCTTACCCTCAAATCGAATAATAAACAAACCAACAACAATTAACTCGCTGCGTCATCGTGACGCATGTTCTTTGTTCGGTCGACATGTCACCACATGTTCGATCGCAAGAGCAATAAATCTGTAGTTTTCTTTTCTAACACTCAACTTGCACGGTAATGCAACAACACAAGTTCTTCATAAAACCAGAACAAACCATAACTCGCTGATTCACCGTGATATGTGTCATGTTCTGTAGCGGAAGCTACCCCGACAGTAGCTACCGCTACATGCACGATCCCACGCACGATCCGACGCAATCAATCTATTGTTTTCTTTTGTAACCCTCGTTGCATTGCCACTCAATGTAACGATACTAATTTTTAAAATAACGAAAACACTAGTATTTCCCTGCATTATCCCGATGCAGGGGGGAAGAGCGTATTTTGCCATCTGCTAAGAGCTAACGGCTATAGGCTGATAGCGTCGCCAACGCGATCGCGGATCATTGTCTGCGAGTGACCAAAATACTTTAAAATATCGCCCTGTTACTGTCTCATCCATCTCCTTTTCGCTTCCAATGTTATAATAAGTGGCAAAGGTGCTTTTTTACCGTTAAACACAATTTGCATAATAATTTGGAACTAATTTTGGACTTGATGCCCTCATATTCTTCCATAAACAAATACACAGGATATGTACCCCTGCCTGAGATAATCCACCTCTGACAACAATTTATACTTACACAAAAATCTAGTCTTACTGCCAGTAGATACCAAAGACCTGGTCGCCTACACAGAGCAGAACGAGCACGCAAAACAAAAAAGGGTTGAGAGCAGAGGCAAGCAGCATTAAAAAATCAGATTTATCAGATAAACCAAGGATTAAGACATATAGTAAATGTAAAGTTCAGGTTATTTTAATTTTTAAAAAAAACCATTTAAAGCTTTATTCAGTGTCATGACAAGTGAGCAAAGTGGAAAGCTACCACAGTCATTCTTCATTCTGTATGACTATTGTGTTCCTGACAGAAGTTCCGTTTTAACATTTAAGAAACTTATCTGGATCTATTGGTCTAAGCACCATAACTTGGTGTTTCTGCAGTTTGGAACCAAAGTGGTCAAAGTGCCCCTCATTTCCCCCAATAGGAAGCAGGATTTCCTCTTGTCCTCTCTGTCTTCTGATTGGTGTCATTGCTCTACTCTTCAACTAAAGCCTCATAGTACTATCCTGCAAAAACATACATCTTCTCAATCTCCCTTTGAATCTAAATTTAGGCTTGCACAGTGCAATCTGCTCTCAGGGTTCAAGCTCCAGGCACATTTTTAGCACATAATGTCTATTTACAACAGTTTAAAGTCAATGATGAAGTCAATAAAGGGAATTAATCCTGAAAAGGGTGCTTTGTGATATTTAAAAAACAAACAAACAAACCCTTTTGCTTTCATTATGAGTCTTGCCTGACACTTTAAGTTGACTTTCATTTTCTTGCTGAATGGAGAGGTCAGATTGTTTGTTTCCTACTTCCTGCCTACCCTGCCAAAAGGTCTGCAAAGCTTGTGGAACTTCCAGGAGTTTGACCAGGCGTAACTACTCATGTGACAGGATATCCATCTGTCTGATTAAAAAGGGAAGGCACTGAGTCTCTGGATCACTGTTGCTCCATGTCACACACCTTTGTATACACCAGACCCCTTTGCTCATGACGGGAAATCTCTGCTACAGCCTTGTCCAACAGTAACTGCAAACTACACAAGGATAATGTTGCCCTGTTTAAATTTTGCTGTGGTCCTCTGTGTCCTTGTCCAAGTCTTCTGCATCACCGCTGATATAGGTATGTAACACAGAAACATTTTTGTTGGTTAATACACTTGTGGCTTCATTTGAAAAACATATCCCATGGGAATGTGTTGCTGAATTTTCTTTTTGCTCTGCTCCAGACACGAGTAGCTTCCTGATTTTCAATGAAGATCACAACAAGTGCGTAAAGGTGGCGAGTGCCACCTTTATAACAGTGGATGCTTGTAATCCTCATGCCAAAGATCAACAGTTCCGATGGGTCTCTGAGTCTCGTCTCCTCAGTTTGTCCCTTAAGCTGTGTTTGGGTACTACAGCGATAAAAGACTGGGTGAAGGTGCAGCTCGTGGAATGTGATGAGAGCAATGACCTCCAGCATTGGCAGTGTAAGAACGATACCCTCTTTGGCCTAAAAGACCAGGACCTGCACTTAAACTGGGGCAACCGCAATGAGAAAAGCGTCATGATCTACAAAGGTTCTGGGATCTGGAGTCGCTGGAGGATATATGGCACTCAGGGGGACCTCTGTTCAAAGGGATATCAAGGTAGGAATGATGGGCACACGAGCCTACAAAGATAGCTAAACCTGAGTCTGCTTTAGCTTTGTAGAAAGTTTAGAAATGTGTTTTAGAAGGTCCTTGAACAGTGCATGCTTTAAAGTTGTTGTTTTTGGAATTTGTAAAGTACAATAAAATTTTTCTTACTTCCATTCAAATTACAAATGCAAAATATTACAATCTGTACAAAGCAAACTAGGTTATAAAAGTGCTATGGCTACTGATGAAATTACATTTACCATCTAAATATCTTAAAGTATGTGGAAGGTTGTTTTTTTTATCTGATCTGAGTACGAAACTTGGCTTGGCTATAATAATATTTATTGGGGATTTTGTAGTTGTCTAGGGAAAGTAACATAGTTCTTATTCTTTCCCCCTTCTTTTTGAATATTTGGACAGAGTATGAATGTTTTAGCACATGTTAGAGTATGTCGTTGTTTGGAGTGTAGCATTTGAGGATTTAAGCATTACGAAATTATGTTTTCAACTGCAGGTATAATTTTTAGAAAGATTTTCTTGGACTAGAGGGGAGCTGGTTACAGCATAGCTGTTGAGAAACTTGCTGTTCTTACTAAAAGTGAACACAGTCAGGGATCGCTGGTGAGACTGCATAACTGTCAGTGCAGCACAGATAATAAGCAGTCCTTATGAAGGCACTCTCTGTGCACAGCATAGGCAGCAAGTCTCAACTGTATAACTGGAATCCATGGTGGATGGGTGAAAAACCCACACTTTTTAAAGCTTGGTAACTCAAACAACCAAAAGCTGTATTAAGTTTTAACATCCACCATCACTTTCAGGTCAAGCTAAAACTTTAGACTCATTTATCACACCTGATAACCTATTTGCAAAGTACAAGTATGAGTTTGTGTACTTTAATGTACTTTTGGTTTGGAGTGATTTGCAGTGATTCGTACTTACCATTTGCAACGTTTGCAGCACTTCCCAACATTCTGGAGTGTTTTGGGAAAAACCCCTTTTCATCATGGGCATGTGTCCATTACAAGCACAAGTTCATTTTCTAAATTTAAATGACTGACTTTAACCAGGGCAAGAAACCGAACACTACTCCTTCTCACCCAGCATCAATAAACAAACTTGAGGGTAAATTGGCTGAAATCAATTGAATGAAGTTCTAAAAGCTTAAGAAAAGAACCCTAAGAAGTTGGGAGGCAAACTCTCATAATTATCAATCACATGCTGGTGAAATGACTGCACGTCTCCATTATTTGTGTCTCCGCAGAGATATTCACACTAGGAGGAAATGCTTTTGGAACCGCTTGTCAGTTCCCTTTTAAGTTCCATGAGAAGTGGTACGCCGAATGCACTAAAGACGGTCGTACGGATGGACAGCTGTGGTGTGCCACAGAGAGAGATTATGATAAAGTGGGAAAATGGGGACTTTGTCCAACCAGAGGTAAGGAATGAAAAATCTCTTTAACCTGAAAGATGGTCTGATCCAGTCCACTTTACATCTATAATATGAAGACAGGAAGTCCTCCATGGTTACTTTTATTAAATCATGCACAAAAACTTTGTTTTTTATGAAGAATTAAGTGCTGCAGGCCCGTTTTCTGACCCTCTCTGACCTTTTCCTCTCATGGACTGTCAACACAGCACTGTCCTCTGTTTCCTCTTTTCACAGGCTTAAGTTTCCCCTGGCACTGCTCTTAAACTGAGGCAGGAAAGCAACAGCAAAATAATGGGATCTCCCTTTACCAGGCTGCTTTATAAAGTCAGAGTTCCGTCCCATCTGAGGCTGTAGAAGATGTTTCTTAAATTACATACTTTATATACTTTCTTCCTTTAAGTTTTGAAATTCTTATTGATACTTTCTGTTCCTGTATATCAGCTATTCCCAAAGTTAAGACTGCTGTGGCCCACCTAAAAACCACAGACTCCCATGGGGCCCACCTTAATCTTTCTTCTAATCAAAATACAAGAAAAATCAGTGTATTTCTTTGAAAATGTTATTCAAAAAGCATAAACAACACAGGCTGTTGGCTATAAATTGCTAATGTTGCCCAATCAGTGTTAAGGCCCACCTGCCACACAAACCTCAGTACTATAATATCACAAACTAACCACCTCTTATTACTAATTTTAATTAACCTTAATTTAAATAAATACATTTATATACATATGTAATTGCATATACTTGTAATTTCAAACTGAATTTCTCTTATTACTGCAGCACCACCTGCAGTACCTTCACCGCCCACCAGGGCCCCCCAGGGCCCCCCAGCTCACACTTCGGGAATCACTGTTATAGATCAACATGTCATCAAAACAGACATGTTTTAAATTGTGATAGCACCCAATCTTCAGTCCATATTCAAACCATGCAGGGTAATAAAAGAAACTGAATCCTTCACTGTGTACTGAAGTCAGGGAGCGTTCAATGAATTTAACTTCCTGATGTAAGTAATTTCCAGCTGTGTAATAATTTATAGCGCTTTGTGTCTTTACCATAATCTAGCATCCTCCAACTGGATCACTGACCCTGTCACAGGGGTTCAGTATCAGTTAAACGCACAGTCAGTGTTGACTTGGTATCAGGCCAGGAAGAGCTGCCAGCAGCAGGGAGCCGACCTCCTCAGCATCGTAGAGCTGCATGAGCAGTCATACATTTCAGGTACATAATCAGCCTTCTATCATCTGTGTTATATTGCTGATGATACATTAATTTCAAATGCATGTGTTGACACAGGGTTAGCAAATCATTTGGGCTCATCTCTGTGGATTGGGCTGAACAGCTTGGATTTTGATAGTGGATGGCAGTGGAGCAACGGAAACCCTTTCAGATATTTAAACTGGGCCCCAGGTTAGTATGTCTTGGTATATGTCATGGAATTGTGTGCGTTTTTTAAATACCTGGAGTACTTCAAAAGTACACCCTTTTATATTTAGCATTAACTAACCTGTGCTTCCCACAGGTCATCCATCATCAAACTCTGGGTCAAACTGTGCAACCCTAAATGCTGCAAAGGCCTCAAAGTGGGAGAGCAGTGTGTGCAGCAAGAAACTTGGTTACGTTTGTCGTAAAGGAAACGCTACCAGTCTGCCCCCACCATCGAGTAAATTTCCATTTATTATGAGTCCATATCTTTACAATACAAACCTAGAAAGAGTTTGTTCTTAGCCCTTCTGGTCTCTGTCCACAGCCAAACAGCCTGGCTTTTGCCCCAATCACTGGGTTCACTATGCAGGAAACTGCTACTATCTGGTGAGGACTGCAGAGATGTGGAGTAATGCTTTAGCTGCATGCCGCAAAGAAGGAGGAGATCTTGCCAGCATACATAACATAGAGGAGCAGAGCTTCATTATTTCTCAATCTGGATACAGTAAGTGTACAAGAAGATAACAACAAATAACAATATCCTGCTAAAGTACTGAAATATCAGAAAGTAAGTACTCTATCGTGACGTGGAATAGGCCTACCTATTACCTACCTACCTATAAATGAAAAGAAATAATTTTACATTTTGAGAAAATGTGAAACTAGCCTTGAGCTAATTAGCTTAGCATAGCATTAGCTGGGTTGTACAGTATGAGCTTTGTAATAAACTATAGCTGGCAGCACCTCCAAACCAGACTAAATAAATAAATTTGTGACGTTCATTAAACAATTCTATTATAAAAACAGCCTGAAAGAGTAAGGAGACATATATGACCACTTTCCGTCTCTATATACTTCAAACCTCAGTGCCGACAGATGTGCTCTGGATTGGCATGAATGACCAAAAGAACCAGATGCTCTTTGAATGGTCCGATCACTCACATGTCACCTTTACCCAGTGGCAGAGTGATGAGCCCTCTCATCTCACCAGCTTCCAAGAGGACTGTGTCCTGATTCAAGGAAAGGTAGCACAAATTCTTGCAAAACCACAATCAATTCTGTTATAAAGTTACAACTCTAAGACCCCTCTGTATTTCTTATACAGGATGGTAAGTGGGCCGATCACACTTGTGAGAAGTTGCATGGATATATGTGCAAGAAGAAGGCCTCGGCTAAACCAATTGGAGGCAGTCTAGCAGAAGTCAACAAAGGGTGCACTCTTGTGAGTTATGTCCTCTCCTTTAAATACAGGTGCAATTTAACAGAAAAGCCTTTATTCGTCTTTTTTTCCCCCTTTTTTTAGGGATCAATCAGGTTTGGTTCATACTGTTATAACATCGGAGCTGAGAAAAAAACCTTTGAAGAGGCGAAGCAGGCATGCTCAGGGGCTGGTGCGAACCTGGTGGATGTGTCTGATAGGTATATTTCATGTTTAGATGTTTTGTATTAGTTCAAATACCAAATATCCATTCATCTCTCCATCCATTTTGTTCAGCTTATCTGGGGCAGAAGCCCAAGCAGAGAAGCCCAGACCTTCCTCCTCCAGCTTGTCTGGGGGAACAACAAGGCATTCCCAGGGCAGCCGAGAGATATAACCTCTCCAGCGTGTCCTGGGTCTGCCCCGGGGCTTCTTCCTGGTGGGACATGCCCATAAAACCTCACCCAGGAGGTGCCTAGGAGGCATCTTTGTCAGGTGCCCGACTCACCTCAGCTGGCTTCTTTCGATCTCGAGGAGAAGCGGCTCTACTTTGAGCCCCTCCCAAATCGCCGAATTTCTCACCCTATCTCTAAGGGAGAGGCCAGCCACCCTTTGGAAGAAGCCCATTTCTGCCGCTTGTATTCGAGATCTCATTCTTTCGGTCATTACTCGAAGCTCGTGACCATAGGTGTGGGTAGGGACGTAAATCGACCAGTAAATTGAGAGCTTTGCTTTTACACTCATCTCTCTGTTAACCACAACAGATCGGTACAGTGTCTGCATCACTGTGGCCGCTGCACCAATCCGTCTGTTGATCTCCCGCTCCCTTCTCCCGTCACTTGTGAACAA
>NW_005187488.1:367892-368820 GCF_000239375.1 Pundamilia nyererei | reverse complement strand
CCTTTGCTTTTTGTTCTATTGGTAGACCATACATTTTCAATATTGTGCAATAATTTTCATTTACGTAGTCATTAGAAGTTGAAACTAGATTAAAATTGGATTGCACAGTCCTTGCTCATATCATTACTCAATTCTTGAGGAACATGGTTTCAGTTCTTTCTTCAGTTTTTTTTTTTGTTTTTTTTTTATAGGGGATGCAAAAGAAATCACTGGACAAGGGTAGCTTTACTAGAGCTCTGATCACTTGATCGTGATCGCCTACTTTTACATAAAAATCCTTTAATATTAGAGCCTTCATCAGACTAGTATGGACAGTACTGAACCATGACATGAAAATTTGTTTGTCTGTTTTGGACTTTACAACTATTCCACACTTAATTCTAATGCAGAAATGTCACACATATGCCAAACTTTGTGTATGTTTTCATGCAGATATGAGAATGCTTTTCTGGTCAGTTTGGTGGGCTTGAGACCAGAGAAGTACTTCTGGACAGGCTTATCGAACACAGAAGACAGAAACATGTTCAAATGGATGACTGAAAGAGCGGTCACGTTCACTAATTTCAATGTGGGAATGCCAGGTACACCTTAGACTCTTTAACCTTATACACTCTTTAACTTATTACAATCCAGAGTCAGTTTTGATGTGTGTTTGGCATCACTGTCCTGTTGGAATACCCATTTGTGCCCAAGTTTGTGTCCATCTAGCCAATGATTTGAGAAGTTGTAGAATTTGGAAGAATTCCCCCTTTGTGTAATGTAGCAGAACCATTGTCAGCAAAACAGTCCTAGAGCATATAGAGCATGTTGCTACCACCACCATGCTTGGCAGTTGATACAGTGTTCTTAATTTACTCCTCCCCTTTACTCCTATTATTTTGGCTGAATAGTGGACAGCTTCAAATTTTAGTCGAGCTTGAAGGTGCTG
>NW_005187488.1:337635-361193 GCF_000239375.1 Pundamilia nyererei | reverse complement strand
TTTTTTTTCACTCCTTAATAAAGGCGTACAAGAAACGTCAAGAGGAAAAGAAGACTTGGTCTGAAGCACGGGATTTCTGCAGGGCCATTGGCGGGGACCTCATAAGCTTACACAGTCATCAGGAATGTAGAGAGCTCAAGTATGTTTACTTGCACTAGCTAACAGCTTGCATATCTCAGAATTCATACTGGGTAAATCAACAAGTCAGATAATCAGTGCTTGTGTTTTTTACTTTCATACAGTGTCTACTACAGTGAAAAATTCTGGATAGGCCTCAGCTTACAGGGAACCAATGGAGGTTTTGTCTGGAGTGATGGATCACCGGTATGTAGAAATTCAGAACAATCAGGAAAAGCTTTAATTATTACTGCTCTCATTTCCTGCCTAATTATGTATCTTTGTAAAAACTTTGACCTAGTTTGACTTTGAGAACTGGGGCTATGGAGAACCAAATAACCACAATGACAACGAGCACTGTACAGAGATGGACTCTAACTTAAGAATGAGGTGGAATGATCGACACTGTGATGCCTACAATAGCTGGATTTGCCAGTTACGCAAAGGTGAGACAGGCTGATCATATCTTGGAATTTCAGCTCACACAGAGCCAGATTTCCAAACATTTGGCGTTAAATTAAAGCTTGGTAATATTTGTGGGTCTCGCTTATTTATTCTCAGGTGTGACTCCCAACCCCGAGCCTGTGATATCTGTACAAGGTAAGTTTAATTATTGTTCAGAGAAAAGTCTAGTTGATTCAACAGATCTTTTTATTTCACTGAGAAATACAGTGTAGGTCAGTTGATTCACTATTTCTGTCTAGACTCAACGATGCCCTCTGCTATTTCATTGATTGGTCTAAAATGTAAATTATACCTCATTAATTCATTTATGGTTCTTTGAGTCTAAACCCTAAGGATTCTTTAATATTTCTGCCTTTTTTCTTTTCATAAATCAACTTAAAGATTTACAAAGCTGCCTGCATGACTGAACTCCCAATGACTGTTTTTGCTCTCTTTGCAGAATACAACACCACAGACGATGGATGGCTTCTATACAATGACAGCCAGTATTACCTGAACATGAAAAAACAGAGTATGGAAGCAGCCAGAGCCTATTGCAAAAAAAACTTTGGTGAACTTGTAGTCATCACAGGAGAGAGCGAGAGAAAGTTCCTTTGGAAACAGGCAAGAACTATAGAATTCATTTCCAAACCTGATAAATCAAATCAGGACCTTTGTGCATTTTCTTTAAATTCTAAAATCCACAGAGTCTCTTTTTCCTTTTCCTCCTAATATAAAGTCGCATTTTATGTTTCAACAGATTTCTAGAGGAACACAAGGACAGTACTACATCGGCCTGATAGTGAATTTAGATAAATCATTTAGGTAAATCAAAATGCATTATTTACAAAAAATAAACACTAGCTGTTTACAAACAACCTTCATCAAATGTTTAGGATTCTTGATAACTTGTTAATTCTCTTCTTTTCATTTTAAGCTGGCTTGATGGCACCCCTGTAACTTACACCGCATGGGAACACAATGAGCCCAACTTTGCCAACAATGATGAAAACTGTGTGACTATGTACAACAGCATGGGTGAGTCTAATACAGAGAAAATCTATATTGTAATTTATCCGGTTGTTCAGTCTGACGTCACTAGCCGTGTCTGGGTCTAAACTCCGCTGCAGGTCCATATATCAAACGATCACTGTGGCATTACTGAGAGTTGAAAAACTGTCTAAAGTCTTTCATCTTTAATAAAATGATCAGCGTTCTGCTCTACCAGGTGTAACAATTGAGTTTAACATCCAGGCATCCATGAAAACGGAATTTATGACATTTAACGGAGTTAGAAGTTAGCAGGGAGTTAGCTCGCTAGCTTCTATCTAAATACAATATAGCATGTCCTGTCCTGAAACAAATTCAAACGTACAGCTTTCTTATCACTTCCAGCATAAATGAAGACAGAAAACTAAACAGCAGTGACGTTTGTAGGGTTACTGAAGTTTGGCTAGCTGGTATATAATGATGTGCTACGTGACCGCTAGCGACATAGCTATGTTAGCATAATTTAAACAAGCTAACTTTTTTTCCCCACTCGATAAAAGTTAACGTGAGTTTTCTCGGTGGTCAGAAACAAATGTAATCGCATGGCAGGATGCTGTAAAAGGACCAAACTTCAGCCAGGAGAACAACTGAGATAATCCATCCACAACACGAGGTTAGTCATTCATATACTGCTGCATGGGCTGGGGTGTAGTTACATCCTAAGGTTTTAAAAACTGAGCTTAAATAAATGATTAACGGTAATAAAAGCCGAGGGAGGTCAACAGGGATCACTGACTGTTTTAGGAGCTTTTTGAGATCAAATAGAAGAAAATACATAACATTAAACATGTTAACAACACAAAAGCCATATTAAACGCAGACTACTTTAGACCCGGAAGTAGGATTCGTCGCGTCATCACTGAACAACCGGATAGTAAATGTTAGTAAAAAATGAATCCCTAAATCCCTTGAAATGATTTGAAATTGAATTCAATTCATAATTTTCTGTAAATTCTTCACATGTAGGGTACTGGAATGATATTAACTGTGGTATTGAGCTTCCGTCGATATGTAAGAGAAGCAACAGTTTTATCAATACAACAATGGCCCCGACCACAGCTCCCAAAGGAGGATGTGCTCCAGAGTGGCTAGCTTTCCAAGGAAAGGTAAATACATATGTACTACACAGATTATTCCAGGTAAATGTCTTTAATTAAACAAACAAATAAATAAAAAGTATGGAAAAATATCCTGGCCAAGTTGATTTCTGCCCATTTGTTATTTCAGTATAAACGCCCTGATTACATTTTATTTACACAGTGCTACAAATTTGTTGTGGGGAATCACAAAAACTGGCACGATGCCAGGACACACTGCATAAACCAGGGAGGAAATCTGCTTTCTATAACCAGTGAGAAAGAGCAAGGTGAGTGACAGGAGTGTTGCAAAGTGCAGTTCATGTTTAAACATATCGGCTGATTTTCATGTGTCACTAAATTACATTGCAATAATTCCTTTCTAGCTTTCCTAACAACACAGATGCTGAACTACAAGGAAGATTTTTGGATTGGTATGAATGATGTCAACTGGGAGATGCGCTTTGTGTGGACAGATGGGAAAAGTATTTCCTACACCAACTGGGCCTTAGGGGAGCCAGCATCAGCACCTCCAGGAAGATATTTTCATGAGGTTTTTCTGAGAATTTTTTCTCTCCCTCACACGCTTTAATTTAGAAAAGACATTGAATTAGACTGAGTGCTGCCTATCCAGACAGCTAATATTAAATAAACAGTTTAGTTTAACAGTATGGCACATGTATGTGCTCCAGATTTTCCCAGTCACCTTAGCACATGATTAGGAAGAAGTCTAATATGATATTCAAAAGATCACTTTTAATCACTGAAATGGTAGTATTTCTTTGTTATCCCATGCTTCCAAGTCAAGGTTTGGTCTAATGAACATATACAATATTTAAAATCTTTGTTTCATAATCAGTACTATAGAAAGAAAAAAACAACAGCAGCTATGTTTCCAGTTATCGAGTTCAGGAGTCTCTCGCAGCTGCCACAGGGTCAGAGGTGGGCACACAGTGGCCTTTGCTGGGTGAAGAGACACAGAGAGGTGGACATCCGTGCTCACAGTCAATTTAGAGTCATCAGTTAACCTAACCTGCCTGCAGAGCATGCAGGCAGACACAGCACCACTTGTATCTACTAGTTAAATAAGTAAATCTGTAAACTCTTTTACTCCACCAGCCATTCTGCCTCCATCACACAGTGATTACACAGATTATGTGTGCATGCCCCAGTGGTAATATTTATGTAAGACAATAAGGCAAACATTTACTTACTCAAATGGTGTGTAAAAAGAAATGTCAGCATACTGTCATCATAATACAATCAATGGAAACAAACCTTTTTTTTCTGCTTGACAGTCCTATGACTGCGTGATCATGATGGGCACCAGTGCCAGAAAAACTGGATACTGGAAGGTGGATGACTGTCAGTCAGATTATGGCTTCATCTGTAAAAGAAAAATTGGTGAGTAACAAACTGATGAGGCCACACTATCAGTAAAGCATGCTGTTAAATTTGAAGGCGCTCTCTATTATCCTTATCCTTAAATGTATTATGCAACTCACCTCTATGAGTCACAAGATCAAGCTTCAGACAACTTTTTTAACTCTTGGATCTGTGTGATGTCAGTGACTAACCCTAATATGGTCATGTTGCCTATGGCCACAATAGCCCTATGCCAAGGAGTTCAAACCTGTTCTATGTAACAGTCAGCCAATCAGAACAATCAGTTTACAGTTAGCTTAACAATACCCAGCATAACAAAAATGATTTCAACATTTAAATGATTTAAAAGTGTGACTTGTCATGAATTGTTGAATGATGGCAGTTGAGAGGACGCTGAATCATGATGTTGAAACAGGCATTACAACAGAAATGCGTCATTACACTGCAGAGCAGTACAGCGGCATGAAAAACAAAAGAAAAACACACAGAGAATGGCTAGGAGCCAAACAGGAAGCACAACCAGAAGCAAAACAGGTGATCTGACAAAAAAAGACGGGGTCAAAACAGGACTCTGTATACACAGGGGGCTGCTGAGGATGAAAAACAGGTGGAAGAAGGTCAAAGTACAGGAGCAAGTAATCAAACAGAAGTGAAAACAATGAGAGAAACAGGAGGGGTGAAAAAGCAAAGTGGAAAATAGTTCCGTTTTGTGTAATCGAACTTGAGTTGCAGAGCCCTTACGTAGACATTTCTTGTGACTGTGATTACCAGCTAATGTGTGTCATTTACTCAGATTCACAAATTGCTGTCAAACCCACAACTGTGTCACCAAAGACCTTCTACAAGCTCGGCAATGACTCCTACAAAGTGGTGACCCAGAAAATGCGCTGGGATGAGGCCAGGAGGCAGTGCCAAGCAGATGATGCAGAGCTGGCTAGCATCCTGAGCCCCGTAGCACACGCATACGCCACCTTGCAGATTCTCAAGTTCAACGAGCCTTTGTGGATTGGCCTCAACAGCAATGTGGTAGGGGTCTACCTGTTACAGCTTATTGCTGGTTCAAGCAGGATTTCAAGTTGAGATTTTGACCTTGTTTCTAGCTCTGTGTCAGTTTTCAACGATTTTATTTTTTCACAGACTGGTTTTCACTTCAAGTGGGTGGATAACTGGGCTCTGTCTTACACCAAATGGGGCAAAAATGAACCTAAAAATAACTACGCCTGTGTGTATGTAGATGTGGACAAAACATGGAAGACTGCACCATGTACCAATACCTATTATTCCCTTTGCAAAAGGTCACAAGGTGAGACATTCTGTGTTTTACACTTTGTACACACTCACTATGCAAAGTTAGCAGGCAGCTCATAAGACTGGCAAACAAAACTGCTCCTTCTTTTTCAGTTGTAGCTCCCACTGCTCCCCCGCAGCTTCCTGGAGACTGTCCACAATCAACAAGCAGGAGAACATGGATACCTTTCAGAGGCCATTGTTATTCCTTCTTCAGCTCAGTGACCAACGACTGGGCCCACGCCTCAATTGAATGTATAAAAATGGGTAAGTTACAAATAATTCAACGTAAACAGAGAATTATGTCCATGTTTATAACCTTTAGCTTTTAACTGTTGTACCATGTTTATCAGGTGCTTCTCTAGTGAGTATTCAGGACCCTATTGAGAGTAAATTCATAGAAGAGAATGTGGAGATTCTCCAGGACAGTGCCAAAACCTTTTGGATTGGCATGTACAAGACCCATGAAGGTGAGGTTAACTTCAGCATAATATATACATGTATATACACACCGACACATTGGATATGTGTTGATAAATTAACATGTGTCTCCGCTTCAGACAAGTGGATGTGGATCGATGACAGCCCTTTGGACTATACCAACTGGAAATCAGGAATGCCACAGTCAGAGTCGTGTGTGTACATCAGTTCTTACACTGGTCTGTGGAGTACGACAGAGTGCAGAAGGTCATTTTCTTTCATCTGCAAAACACCAAAAGGTAACTTAAAGAAGCTTTTTTTTTTAAAATATATTCAAATAAGCCTTGTATGTATTTACTGATTTATTTACTGATTTATCATTTTAGTTATTAAACCTACAGAAAAGCCTCCATTTGTTGGTAAGTTGTTAAAAATATATAACATATATTTTTTTATTTTTCAAATCTGAGTAAATTCACTGCTCCAACTTTACATTTTTGCCTCCTCAGCCCACGTCGTCCAGGAAACTACACACGGGTCCGCTGGCATCACTGTGGCTATAGTATTAATTGTAATCGCCATAGTTGGACTTGGTGCCTTCCTCCTGTTCCGTAAAAGGATACCTAGGATACCTGCCCCCACCCTGGGAGAATCCACCTTTGACAACAAGTTATACTTCAACAATCCAAACCGAGCAGCGGTGGACACCAAAGGGCTGGTCGCGAACATAGAACAGAATGAGCAAGCATAGAAAGGCAGGAGAGGATTGGCAATCAACCCCATGAAAATTAGATTTCTGCTTTCATTTTATGTTTATATTTTGGATCACTTCTCTGGAAACTGGAACTGTTTGGTGGGGGGGGGGTTGGTTTGTTTGTTTTGGGTGGGGGTTTGAGGCAATTGTACGATTTGTATGAAAAATAGTGATTACAAATTATTGCGTTTTTGTTTTTCATGATAATGTAAAGTGTGAAATGTGTACAAATTTTTTTGTTTTGTTTTAATGAATGATGAGAATGGCAAAAAGTGAATTTTAGTGCTATTTGACAAATCTTTTTATGGCATTTAAATCAAAGCCTGATTAAAAAAATTTTGAAACCTTGAGGAAAAATTTCCTTTTTTTTTACTTTTAAGTGAATGAATAGAAGCATAGTATTTATTTAGAGCCGTGATATACATGAAGACTGGGCTGATTTCCACTAAGTTATGGTAAACATGAATAGTTGAATCTAATAGAGCTGCAGGCAACATGCTTAGTTTCCACTGTGATGTTTATGTAACCATGTGTAGAAAGGAAAGAAAGAGAGGTCCTTCTCCATCAGGTGGAGAGCAGCTAATCACCTGATGGCAGGGAGGTGGTAAGTACAGGAGGACAAAAAAAATACATTTTATTTATAAAAACCACTCCAGGGTGTTCAGGACAACAAAAACCTAAAAGCACACAAAACAAACTAGCAGTCCACAGTATATTAAGCCTACAGTCACCATGGTCTTAAACTAAGTGCTCAATAAACCATTGGAACAAAAAGCCTTTCATCAGCCTCAATATGAATCACCTGTTGCTGGGTCCAACTCCATGGCCATGCCTGGCAAAGACTCAATATGGCCCGCTGGATTTCATGGGACACTGTGAAGGAGGGCATTGAATTGCAATTTTACAACTTTCACAGCTTTTTATACTGATGGGGATCTCTCCCATTGCCATTCATACGACGCCAGATTAAGTAAGTAATAGATAAACAGTTAAATGACAGAAAAGTCAAAGACATTTTCTGTGAATTGACAAAAACCTTTATTTTATGATTATAAGACAGTCACTGAGTTATTTATTTACTTCCAGTTTTAATTTAAGAGTCATGCTGACAGATTTCTTTCATTACCTATAACATAGAAAATCTGAGACAGATTAATTGCACTAACTTCTTTTTCTAATACTAAGATTGGGATTAAATGTATACTTAAACTTCTTTGCCCTGACAAAAATAGGGATTTTACAAAGTGGGCTGTTTGTGGCCCTCGAATATGAAATGATTTTGACATACCCGTTTTATATAAAAAGCTGCCAGATCATTTCACGAGTCCCTCCTGAGCAAACACCCTTGTTCTTTTTTAATTTATCGAGCACAACCAGGATCCCATTAACGCTACATTGAAGATGTTGTTCTGCATTAGAAAGGTCAGAAAAACTCACTGCTTGCCTCTATCTACAAATCTAAAGAAACTTTTGAAAATGGTTTTTGTTTGTCCATCTTATACACGAGACACGGCGTGCATAAGTGTGAGCACTTTGCTGTCACAGCCGAGAACAATGTTTCTTTTTTCATAGCCTGTGTTACACCTGTTTTTTCTGGCAGTATAGATGCTCACAGTGACAGGATTAAGAGCATGAATTGAAACTTTTATGGATTTTTCTTTGTAGGGATGTGATATGTATTGATAAAAATATATATATATGATGTAGAGAGACAGAAAAAATACAGAAAGAGAGAGAAACACAGCAAAGCAGTCTATTTATGCATAAACCTTTTTTCCTAAGGGAGCTTTTTAAGTATTACTCCATCAGGCTTCAGCCATTCAGTCACCCCTGCTAGAGGCCAGCCCCCCACCATCACCTTATTGTTGAAAATGAGGCAGCACTCTCCATGGTAACTACAGCCTTCCAAGGCTGTCGCAGCTAATCTTCAGGAGCTTACTCACTTCTCATAAGAGGGTTTTACCGGCAGCACCAATGCCCAAAAATTCTCCCCAAACTAGCACTGGATCTTTGGTCTGCCCTACCAGGAAAACCTTCACCCTAGGAGGAAAACAGACCTCGTCACAGCAGCTGATTGGAGCAGAGTGGAGAACGGTATAGGCCTGGTACATCGGGTAAGCTTTTTCATCTGTTCTCTCTCAGCTGTTATTGTAGCTTACAGGAATTTTTAAACAATAAACTATGTGCTCTTGTTGCCGGGTCGAATCGATCTGCAGGGTTTCCAGTGTAGGAGGATGTTGGGAAGCTTAGCGTGTTTTGCAGTGCATGGTTGATCCTTGATTACTCAGAGATCCTGCATAATATGAAAACCTTAGATATGATCATCGCTGGTGCTTAAACATGGAGTGCTTATGATCATCACACCACATGCACTCACTCACATCACCTTCTCCCTTTCTCTTTTACAACTGAAGCTGCTAAATTAGGAAAACGATTCAATCCATGGACTGCTCTAAAAACTGAGATATAAATCAAAAAGGTAACAGTGTCCGCCTCTGTGCCACATACCTACTGCTTAAGAGGAGATATCTCAGATGTGGCTCTGTTTGAGCTATTTCTTTACATTTCTAACAGCTTCTCTCCGGTCCCTATTTTTCCTCAGTACTAATTATGTTGTCTACAGTCTCCCCCTCATGCCCCCGTCTCCCTGCCCCTGTGCTCTCTTTCACTTGCCTGCACTAATCCTTTTGTTATGGACTGAGGGGCCCAGGCTTTTACTGACCATTCGGCACTGTAAGGACTGGTTCACCTCCGAACCGTCCAGTTCACGTCAGATCAGTTGTGCCTATTATTAGCACCTCCCTTGTCTAAAAAACATCACTGCCTTTCTTAGTAGCCTTCTGCCATCATTCACCTTGATACAGTTCTCTCTCTCTGTTTTCTTGTTTTCCATGTATCACTTCCTTGTCATCTCAAACCTCTAGCCAGTCCTGGAAGTGTGAGGGAGTTTGACGACCTTGGTAGGAACATGTACTTCATGAGCAGTACTTGGTGTTTGCTGCTGCTACTGCTGTATTTTTGTCCTCTTGGGAGAATGCTGGAAGTGAAAGGGCAGGAGCAGGGGTACCTGCAGGAGGCTCTCAGGTCCTTGAATTTGCCCGTGGGGCCGGACAACAAGGCTCAACTCCAGAAGAACAGAACCAGTGTGCTGATCACCACACTTCTCCAGGCAGTGCGCTGCACAGAGCGGACGGGCAGCTCTCAGGACATGTGTGAGAAGGTAATGCTTACACCTGTCTTAAAATGTTTTATCACTAAAATGTCACTAAGTGCTAAACTGAGCAAGGGCAATAATGCTTTTCCTGAACACACAGCAGGAAAAATGTTTGTTATGGCTGGAATGTGAGTGGATGTGGAGGCTTAAGTCCTTGACCTGCACAGAGCATTCGTGGCTTTAAACATCCCTCCGTTTGACATAATAAACTCTACAGAGTGGATTTAGAGGTACTACTCATGCTTGTGCAGCTGGGCTGACAGTGTGATTATCAGAATCAGAAAGACTTTATTTATCCCCCAGGGGCAATTAAGATACAACAGAGCAGCATGACGTGGAAGATAAGGATGTCTGCGTCAAACTTTTAAATTAAGATTTAGTAATTAAGAGAGTAGCTTTTATCTCTCTTCAGTGAATATCCAGCTCTTTCCCAGAAGAAACAGTGCTTCACTCACTCTCTCAAACGTTTGCAACCTGCATGTGGGGTTAATTGGTCTCAACCGCTTCTTTTCCAAGAAGCAAAGAACAGAACATTGTGTGCAGAGAAAAAGTAGTGCTGTTATCAACACAACATCTTTCAAAAGTTAGCATGACCTAGATTTTTTCAACTTCCTTTAAATAAAATGTATTAAAAAAAATTATAATTATTATTTTTAATCGCTCCTGTCCTTGTTACAGTGCCTGACACCAGACATAGCCCTCTCCGTGCTGAAGGATGATGGGAAGGATGTCCTCACTGAGGAGAACTACCAGCAGATCTCAACTGTCCTGCTGTACTATATAATTAACTTGCAAGACCTGTGTGTGTCAAATGCTGCCCCCCCTCCTTCTTCCTTTTCCTCCTCATCTGGGAACTTTCAGTTCTATCTTCTGGCCCTCACTAACTTACATCCAGCTGAAGACAACAGCTTCCTTTCATCCAATGAAACAGAAAGCATCCTGCAGGTCATCAACCAACACTATGAGCCATCCAGCCACCATATACCCTCAAGTTCTCAAGTGAGAGAGCATTTTCTGACAGATATATCTTTTTTTACCGTGTGTACGGCTGCATATAAATAATTCAGTTTTTCCATACCACAGTGCATCGATGCAGCTCATCTCTTGGAAGATGCTGATGTTAAGGGAAATCCAGGTGCTGGTACATCTGCTGTTCCCAGAGTGGCCGCAGCCATCATTAGCCATATTCTCCAAGGCCACTGTTTCAGAAAGAGAAACCTGCCACCTCCTGCCTTCTTTACAGATTATATCTTTCATTCTCTTAACTGCACAAGTAACCTGCAGATTATGGGTGAGTTCAAAAGAGCATGTTTGTATATTTTCCTTCCAGACCACAGCTACACACCATTACCTATAGAAACATCAAATGCAAAGCAGCATTAGCTTTGTACAACACATGCTCTCGTTTTAGCTCCATTTTCAGCCTGAGAAAAGGACACCTTAGATTTTAAATATGGTTTTGTTCACCAGCTGGTTTACCCACTATGTGAATATAACCACTGCCTGATTGAAGGCACAGGTGGGACAATTCAAACACTTTCTACTAGCAACAGCCAGTGGATCCATTGTTCATATTAAAGCCTCTATATAAAATATGGTCATAGCCACCATGACCTTACCCATTGGTACATGAAGTTCCACTGTGAAGCGATTACAGCTTTAAAGCCACGAATCACAATACTGGGTTGGATCTGACTGAGACACTGGGAAATATTGCACACCCTTAAGGGAGTGACGAGTCAGTCACAGAGGATGCCTGTCCTAAAACGCATCCTGCTTCTTTTTGACTCTAAGGGAGACCATCACATACATCATACTATTTTAAATAAGTCATCAGGAGAGTGTTCACTAAGGTGATAAAGCATCATACTACTTTTCAACCAGATGAGTCGCCCCCTGCTGGCTATTAGAAAGAATGCAGGAAGCTATGTCCATCATTCTTATACAGTTAATGATTATTACAAGATTACTGAACAATAATAGAGGATTTAGCTGTTCTTTGTTTTTTGTAAGTCTTCTTAACAGACATGCTCCAAGAGGGAACCGATTATCTTGAGACTAGATGCTCAAATACTGCATCAAAGGCACTACTATAAAACTATACTTACACATATGAAAATTGTTAAAATTATTTCATGACAGTAAAAAATGCAGGTTAATTTGAGGTTCAGTCACACCAAGAAATGACTGATGTACTGGATTTCAAAACAGTTTGTCCCCATCTTTTTATTTGTCTTTTTAAGCGATGAATAAAGAAATGCTGGTTTAAAGCACTGACCCCTGATATATTGTGTTCCATTTATCTGTTTAGACCTGGAGGAGTTGCTTCGTCAGCTGAGAGTAGGACGGGAAGGAGGAATGCACTCTCGCAACAGGAAGAGACGAGGCATCATAGTAGGTTCAAAGAAGGTGGCTAGGGATTTGCAAGATAGCTGCAACCCCGAAATTGAAGGAATAAACAGTGACTGGGCACAGGTATGGTGAGATAAATTGATTGGGTTATGACAAACAAAAAGTACTTAAAATCATAAAACACTGAATGAAAAACTTCACTCAGGCAAAGTGAGACTTGATTTGAAATACCTCCTACTCACCTCCAAATTTGCCTTTTCTTTTTATTCCAATCAGGTATGTTTTTCAGCCAATCAGCTGGTGGATATTTTTGCTCTGGATCCTCATTTGCCGATTTCCAAGGAACACTTCAGACAAATTTGCCCAGCCATCATTCAGCAGTTGCTAGGCAATGCCTGTGAGTCTGAAGAGCAACAAACAAGAGGGTCTCTGCCCACAGCTCTTGAGAGTAAGACGCTTTACCTGATTGTTTCTCTTCACAAACCAACGTTGTAATAAAAACAACATGCTATAGTTTCAGCTAAATAAAACACACCAATAGTTGCAATTCTTACCAGCAATGAACATGACATTGACTAAGTTAGAAATAGCATAAATAGCAGTGTACGGATGAGCTGAGGTTAAGGCGGGTTGCAAAGTGGCTTGCAGAGGCCGAATCAGCTGCACTTGCCTCTGAAGGCCAGACATAATAAATCACTTGTTCTTTACTACATTTTTGGTTTGGTGTTTTATGCAAAGCTGTCTCCTTCCTGCAGAATATGGCTACAGCACAGCTGCTGTCTTTCTCATCACGGTGGGCTCCATGTTTGGTATCTGTCTGATCTTCTTCAACTCCTGCCAAGAAACCTACTCACTAATCCTGCAGCTGTTTGTTGGTCTGGCAGTGGGAACCCTGTCAGGAGACGCTCTCTTGCACCTCATACCACAGGTACAAGGTCACCGCACCGTCCACTATAACCCACCACACACATAGCTTGAGTGTGGAGTAAATTGTTTCCTCTCTGTCTACTTTGCAGATCCTTGGCCTCCATCACAGCACACACAGTCATGGTGATGAGGACTATGATGAAGAAAAAGATTATTTGTGGAAGATCTTGGGAGTGATTGCTGGGATTTACAGCTTTTTCCTCATTGAAAAACTATTCTCCTTTTTAGTCCCTTCTCATAGTCATGTAAGGCTTTTGTTTTGTAGCCTTTATCAATTTAATGACAAAAAAGATGAATCTGAGAAAGTTACTCAGAAGCAGTGCAGCACAGGCTGATCTTAAACATTTAAGGGTCTTGCAAAAGCAGAAACACATTTCTATGACTGTGCATGTTGAGCAACTGATGTCATGAATTTCTTTTGTGTGCAGGGTCATGGCGGTG
The DNA here is from genome assembly GCF_000239375.1 of Pundamilia nyererei. Lineage (NCBI taxonomy): Eukaryota > Metazoa > Chordata > Actinopteri > Cichliformes > Cichlidae > Pundamilia > Pundamilia nyererei. The sequence continues at coordinate 347,725 of NW_005187488.1, read as the reverse complement.
ACCTTTCCTTGAACTGCAATGGTCACTCACAGAGAGGCAAGTCTATCTCCACAATACAGCTGGTGAGTCCAGTCACGAGTCACACTGAACAGTTTTTTTGCTTTGTTTTAATAAAAAGACTGTTCTTCGCAGGTAAATTTTCATTCCTATACCCATCCATGTTATTTATTTAGTGATAAAACACACGGTTGTGACTTTAACTGATCAAGCACACACATCCATACATATGCAATAATACTAAGTGCAATAATCCTTTCTGTCATCGTTGTATTTTTACTCAGTTGTATATAGTATTTGTATTCTATTTTTATCTTATTGTATATTTATTTTATTGTATTCTACTGTATATAGTATTTTATTCTATTCTGTACAGTTGTGTACTGTATTTATTCTTATTGTATTCTAATTTTTGCCTCAACTTTTGCACTGTCCACTTCCTGCTGTGACAAAACAAATTTCCCACGTGTGGGACTAATAAAGCTTATCTTATCTTATCTTATCTTATCTTATCTTATCTTATCTTATCTTATCTTATCTTATCTTATCTTAGTAAGGCAATTCTGCTCATGTCAACACATTGATGAAATGTGTACGCTAACACTGTAACACAGGAGACCTATTTAAGTGAAAATAATTTCATTCACCCCAGTCATGCTTCACTCCCCCATTACGCCTCCAAGAAAGCAGCAAGTGTTGTGCTAGAGAATGGTATTCACCACACAAGTTGAGGGGCGGTACAAAGATTTGGCATAATCCTGATCCCATCTTTCATCACACTTTATTTAGTATTAATTCCCCCAAATTCTTGATCAAAAATTGACTGAAATCACCAAAATTTCCGCACTGCTCTTATATAACAAAATGATTAGTGGTGTAGGAGGGAGTAAAGAAACAGAACATGTAGGATGCTGGAGAATGAGAAGTATTAAATCATTCAGCAATCACTTCATGCTGTTGAATTGTGCAAAGACAGTTTAATACCTCAGGACTTGATCCTTTTAAATACACAAACAGGTCTCAGAGAGTAGATCCCTCACATGGAAAGCCTAACGAATATGGATTTAGAAACCATTTACCCACATTTTTAATTTGTCATTATATGTGGTTTATTTCCTGAAAAGATACCAGTTGCAAAGGATGTGCCAATATGTAAACCTGGAGATAAACATCTCCTCATAAACTATAGGCTCATCTCTCTACTTCCAGAGTACTATAAGGATTTAGACCCAAAAGAACCACAACACACACTTTCATTGGCTTCATAGATACAGTTTTGTTTCCTGTTCTCATGCTGTCCTCTCTAGCCCAGCATGAGTAGAGGTCTCTTTTTTTCCTCTTGTACTTTCCCATTGTAGTGTACATTTCAGTGTTTTTTCTGTAATGCAACTGTTCTCTGACTTGTATCCCCATGTGATGTCTGTGTTGTGTGTGTATGGTCGGGGGGCGGGTTCATTCCACTGCAGGGCAACCTGCCACTGCATGTGGCGAATAAAATTTGAACTTGAACTTGAACTTGCTATTGAAAACAAAGAATATGTTGTGGGAGTATTTTTAGTTAAAAAAAATTGATACAGTTGATCATAACCTTTAACTTAACAAACTATGCACATATGGGGTTAGAGGTTTGGCATCCTTATCTTTGGTAGGAACACTTATCTTGAAAACTGGAATCAGTTTACCAGGCAAATGCTACAAAATCAAAACTGAAATCTGTTGTGTGGGGTTCCCCAAGATTCTGTCTCGGGGCCACTGGTTTTCATATTGTACATTAATGATGTGCAATTTCAAAGACATTGAAAGTTATTGTTTGCAAATGGCAAACTTATTGCGTTGTGGAAATAACTTGAAACAACTTCTGAATAACTTCTTGATATTAACGCTAAAGGCAGCATAACTACTACTAAAGTTAAGTCTCATGTATCTCCTTTAATTTGACAACTATTCTACAATTCTCTCTTAAATCAAAGGCTAAAAATGTTCAAGTATCTGTGGTGTTAACAGGTATGTCTATCTTGCAGGGACCCGTGGATGACTTGGAGTGTACAGAAATGTCTCCTGAGCATGCAAACACAAGGCGTCCTTCACATCCTAGTAAGCTAAACTTCTTTTTTCTTGTTTTTTTTTAAATGAGCTGCGCCATCACACGCAGATGAATGAGTTGTGCTTTGTTATTAGTTGCCTGGCACGACAGAGGAATTGTTACAGTTTGAGGATGAGTTTGTTGACACAGGCCCTCTTTGTGTTCCCAGGACAAGGGGTTTCTCTGCTGGCTGTGATGGTAATTGTGGGAGACAGTCTTCATAACTTTGCTGATGGCCTGGTTATCGGGGCAGCTTTCTCCTCTTCATCTGAGACTGGAATGGCGACCACTGTAGCCATCCTGTGTCATGAGATTCCACATGAGATGGGTGAGAGGTCACTGTGTTTTCATTTGGATGACTTTGTTATCTTTTGGAAACTATTCTCCTCGACTGGCTGACTTATCTTGTATGCTTTTTGTCTCCAAGGGGACTTTGCAGTGCTGCTCAGCTCTGGACTCTCAGTGAAGACTGCTGTGCTAATGAACTTTCTCAGCGCTCTGACGGCCTTTATGGGGCTCTACATCGGACTTTTTGTTTCTTCAGAGACAGAAGTGCAGAAGTGGATCTTTTCTGTCACTGCTGGGATTTTTCTCTATTTGTCATTGGTGGAAATGGTAAGCCAGGTTTTATGAAGCACATGGCTTGTGATATTCTTTATTAGCCATTCCATGTTGACAACAAATCCTGTAAAAGGACAGAACCTACGGTGTAATCTACGGTGTCTCTACCATAAAACTTTATTGTTGTTCAAAAACAGTAAAGAAGAAAAATCCCAAATGTGAATGACCCAAACAGATGCACTGGGTGACATAATTTACTTTCAGTGATCCTCTGTCCTGGTGCAGAAATAACTAGTGCCTCAATGTATCAATAGTCCCCCTTAAATGCACTTTTGAACTCCAGTTTGAGTAACACTTTACAAAACATTAAACTGATCCAATGATCTCAAGCAGAAACTTTGGAGGCTGGCTCTAAAACGCCAGCTAGGACAGTGTTAAAAAATGCAGTTCATTCAAGATGATGGCTCCGAATTCCCATAGACTTCCAAACATTTAACTTCAATAATAGATTACAATGTTGTTGTTTTTGTACAAAAAAAATTGTCATGTCTGTGTTGCTCTTTATAAGCAATTTCCCTAATTTCCTTCGGGATTAATAAAGGATTCTGATTCTGATTCTAAATATGATTTTTGATTTAATAATGTGAATAAGATTGTTACTGTGTGGTATGGCCAGTCGAAAAGCTTTGTGTTATAGTTTTAGTGAGTGAAAGTCATTTCCTTATTTGCTATTAGCATTAGCATGTGTGCTAAGGCTAATACTGTAGCATTGCACCCCTATAGCTTAATGTTTCAGTCATGCTAGTGTTAGCTAATAACTTCAATCTAATCTAAACAAAAACAGTCAAAATACTAAACAAATGGGTGATATTACTTTGGTTAAATTAGTGCATTTTAACCAGCAGGAGTCTTTAAAGCGTCATTAAATGTGTTCTAATGCCACTACTAAATTCAAATTCAAGTTCAAATATTGTTTTAGCAGAAACTAAACCAATGGAAAACTGGTAAAACAGCTGAGAATTACAGCTTTTACAGATCATGAAAAATTGCACATAAAATTATTCCAATCTCCAAGAGACCACCAGGAACCAAAAACGGAGCCCTTTTTTGGGGTGTGTGTATATCAACCTGTTTTCATGCTATGTGTCTCTCAGGATTGTCTGTCATCAGTTTGCAGGCATTTGTACGTGACCAAAAATAGCGGCACTCCCATCAACCTGAGCTGTGCACTTTGTATTATTTTACAAAGTACTAACACACTAATTTGTGTGATTAACAAAAGGTTTTACCTGTTAAACTAGTAGTAAGCTGACCTCAGCATCAAGAAGCTCAAAGTCCAGCTGTGCTTCAGAACAGCGTCATGGAGTGCTTGGCGTGCTTGTAAATTCTGGTTTAAGATTTAAACCTTAAGTAGTACAGTTGGAAAGTACTGAGCGATGGGAAAATCGCTGACTGTTATTTTCACGAGGTTATGTGGAAGTACGAAAACTACAGAATAATGCCAGCCCTACCCTGAATTTCTGCCAAACTGCTGAAGGTTTTGCTCTTACTCTTATTTTCTCTCTTTCATCAGCTTCCAGAGATGAATCGAGTAAAGACCGACAGACCGTGCCTCATGTTTTTCCTCCAGAACCTCGGTCTCCTGTTGGGTTGGGCCTGCCTTTTGTTGCTCGCACTCTTTGAACATGAACTCAAATTTTAAATGCAGTGTGCATCTTCCTCACAGGGTTGAGCCAAAACAAAATGCCGAGTCGTACTAGAGTTTTAAATTTCCATTAACTGGTTTTTTATCATCTCTTAGCATGTGCAACCTGTAGATTTGAATAATTATTGATGATGTTGTAGTCTCAACAATGGATCAGATATATGTACTGTGGTGCGAAGCCTGTCTTTTTTTTTACTTGATGATTTATTTTTGTATGTTAGGTACAGTGTGTGTGCCTGTATATGGACTGTAAATGTCTAGTTTCATTGCCTTTTTGGTTGCACCATCTGTTGTTCATGTTGCCTCAGACAATCAAATTCAATGATCAAGAGTATATTGTAAAGCTCCCTTTTTTATTAACATTTTTATTTATTTTTTCCCATTGCCTTTAAACTGATGGAAATTTTAACTGGAAAATTAATAGATTAATTTGGGTGTTGTTGATATAATGATGCAGATGATTTGAGGGACATTTTACTTGATGAGCTTGTAATAGCCACATCCAATTTCCAAATCATATGGGAAAACAGATGGTTTTAAATTTGTACACTTAATTCCAATTAAAGTAGCACTAAGGTTTTTCAGTATTGCTCTTCAACAATATTGTCCCGTTGAAAGATAATCCCTTTGAGTCTCCATTCAATGTATTTCTAATTAATTCCTTTATTTATTTTTTTGCATGATATACACGAAATTATAAAGAGTTGTGCTTTTCAGGAATTCCGCATAATTTCCTGTGTATTTGGGTGACTTCTAAATATACACAAACTAATTGGCTTGATGAGAAACTAATATTAGGAACAAAGAAAAGGATTTAAGCCTCTTTGTCAGGCACAAGCTGGTATCATTTACAGTTATTTTTGAAGCCCTATTTTGAAAAACATTGCTCCGCTTCTGCTTCTCATCTCAGAGGCATTGTTCTTTGTTTTTTGAGGCCTCTCTGTGATCCAATATGAGGGCACTTCCACCCACCTGAGCTACTTGTTCTCTTCATCCACCAACCTGGATGACTAACGCTCATCGCTGTGCAAGACAGAAACTCCACAGCGATCCGACCCACACAGAGCACACGCTCTTTACCGGTCAGAGTGGGCTCGCAGAAGGAGGTGGAGGAAGATGGGAATGTGATGAATACATAAGCACAATGAAATAAATGAAACATGGCAAATCGACTTATTTGTACATAAAATTGGATTTGTGATACTGAAAGAGCGAGTGGGCTTAAAAATGGATTTTTTCTTTCCTTTAATCAGCTTGCTGTGATTAAATTCTGGTGCTCTCAGCATCAACATATTTCTGTAAAATTTGAGCAAACAGCTGTCGAGCATTTACTTTATTCGTGCGAGGGATTACTTTCTTCTATGCTGATTATGTTAATTTGCCATTCTGAGCTTATTATCTAACTGCAAAGTCATTTCCATAAACAGTGTCATGAGATTATTTGGCTATCATGGCAGAAAGAGCTGACACCATTTACTGTGACTTCCCGAGAAATGTTCAGACAATAGAAGGAAGCCCATTGAATTTTCTCTTATTCTAGCAATTTTGCTGTTATTTTAAAAATCTCAGCCTCTTCAGCACTTCCAGGAAAGCTCCAGGCCTACTCGTTTGTGTGTAAATCTGCTCTTTTGCACCACAGAGGCATTTTTTTTTTTGGCATGCTCATGTTTTCAAGGTAACTGTTGCCAGGATGGATGAAGGAAGTGCTTTTATTTGGGCCATGCTGGTTTGAACACTGAGTATTCTCACTTGCTCAGCAGAGACCTCTCAGAAGAAGAGCTCAGCTGCGGGGGGTCATCAGGGCAGGAGAACATACAAACAATGGGAAAAAGCTACTAGAGAGACAGAGAACAGGAAACATAAAAATATTTTTCCCTTTGATTGAAACGGATGTGATTGAAAACAATTCTTCCTATCTGTTTTTGTTGTGACACAAAAACACGCCAGCAAATAGTTGCCACACAGTGAGGGAAATGCTTTAGTGTTTATACATATTAGCACCTTAAAAACTGGCTTTAACTCACATATACTCATTCCATCAATCTTTTTTTTTCTTCTTAGGTACAATTTTTTTTACAAATGTTGCTAAAAAAACAAACAAAAATAAAAACCCTCAAAATATCACAACAGGGCAGTTGAATGCCTTATGATGTTAAATACACAAAGACAAAAGAAGCATATAATAATAATAACCAGACAAACCTGCACTGTTACCCCTGTTTAGATGTACATTTATCACTTTTTCTTTGGAAATCATTGCTAAAATGAACCTTTACCTCAAAAATAAGATACTAACGAACTGATAAATTGGTCCAAATACTGTGGAACATCACCTCCTGTGGACCTCATTGTGTCCTGATATAACAGTATACATAACTGGTCTAAATTATAAATCTATAGTTTTCAGCATAAAATGTTTTTGTTTTATAAAGTCTTGGTACACGTGAGACACTCAGAGTGCATCCACCACTGTGCATTTTTTGCATCAGTGTTTATAGAAATTGCTCCCACATAACTTATTATATACAGTTCTTACGGTTCTCCTTTAAAATGCAAATGCACATGAAACCACTAGAGGGCAATAATGAATAACAACTTCAGAGCTCTCTAAAGTCTTTTGAGAATAGCATTCTTCAGCACCAGCATGGTTTTACAGGAGACACTATACCATGAGTGCGAGACTGCAAAGTTCATACCGAGGGATATAATGTAGATGCAGTTCCTTTCTTTCACTTTACCTGGTTCAAACTACCTTGTTTTAGCAAATGACTCATTTATACAGGTGAAACGATAAGAAAAGTTACCTTTCTACACTTCAACAAACAATAAAAAGTAGAAATTATGAATTAATATTTACATCTGTCACTGAAAATATCCTGAAGTTGCATCTGTTATAATGCAAGGTTTTTTGGGTTGGATTTATCAGCTACACATCCATGATGTAAATCTTCCCATTCACTGCATCTTAAAAGTTTTCCACTGAACTGAGATTTAGTGACCCTGTAGGACAATAGAGTGCAGAGAATTAATAATCAAGTTCAATAAACCAGTTTTAGATGATCTGATCTTTGTGAGATGGCACATCATTTTGACTCATCAGACAAGGCAATTATTTCTATTCTTCTGTTGTCCGGTTTTGCTGAGGCCATGTGAATTGCGGTATGTTCTTAGCCGGTGTGTTCTTTTGTTGCTTCGCCCCATTTACTTCAAGTTTGTTCAGAGATGTCATTCAGAGATCCTCCTCTGCATACCTTGGTTGTATCAGTGATTCATTTGATGTTGCCTTCCTATCAGCTCAAAGCAGTCTGGCCATTCTCCTGTGACCTCTGACATCAACAAGGCATTTTCACCCAGTGAACTGCAGCTGACTGGATATTTTCACTTTGTTAGATCACTATTTGTAATCCCTAAAGGTGGGAATATCCCAGTAAATCAGCATTTCTGAAATACTCAGATCAGCCTGTCTAGCACCAACAACCATACCACATTTAGAGTAAGGTAAGTCTGAAAGGTGTACCTTTCAAAGTGTCCAGTGTGTGTTGTTAGTGTAAGTTTGTATTACTTTACTTACTAGGATTCTATTAATTTTCCTCTTTTTTGTGGTCATTTGATAAATAAAAGTTCATTTCAAGCCTTAAAACAGATGAAAGATTCGTTTAATACAAACCTGGTGATTTTCCTTTAGTATGCATGAAATTTTGTAATCTGAAAGTTTCTTTCTTTTCTCAAAATAAACTTATCCCAAAAAGTGTGGATTCTCTGTTTGGTCAATCTTTTCCTTGTTGTAACAATTCTTCTTGGCAATAAATCTCATAGTGTTTGAAAGCCTTTTTATTTCCTCATAAATGATGCTGCATTTGTAAGGAGAATTCATTTGTGGGTTGCACCCATGAAAAACTTGCCAAATCTTCTCTGCAAATGGCAAAAACCTTCTTGTGCGATTGCTATCTGCTATATCTTATTCTTGAACCCCATGTGCTGCCAATCAGCTGACTGACTGGTGTCTGATTAGCAGCACCTTTGAGGATGGACCCTACTACAGTGGTCAATTGGTGTCTGCTCCAAGCATGCCATGATTGACTAATGTGGATAGGGCCTGTGCCACAGGGCAACTTCAAGCTGGTGTTCTGCAAAACCAAGTTGCAGCATTTTTTTTTTGAATGCGTACCATCTCCAAATAGAAGAGCATATTCCACATAAGAGGAGATTTTTGAGACAGGCCACAACATGAGTGTCCCAAGAAGACAACACCACCCTGTCAGGATTTAGGAACTGTAAATAGTTTTCTACAGCTTTGCAGTCAAAGTCTCCAGTATGATATGGTTGACGGCTCTGTACCCAGAAAATCTGGAACATACTATACAATGGGATCCCATATCTCCAGAGTCTGGGACTGAACTCTATCCTCGAAGATGACACTCATCCCCACAGAGCAGGATTTATCAGAGACTATCACCAAAATTTGGGAGTGGAGAGAAAGGAACGGCCTGCCTGCAGTCCTGACCTCAACCACACCGAAGAATCAGACACCATCCCAAACCGGTGTTTGACCAAGCCGATGACCAGCATGAGGAGGAGGTGCCAGGCTGATGTGGCTGTGTATGGTTCTTTCACATTGCACTGATGTCCCTGTTTGTTAACTGGATGGACTGTTAAGTGGCCAATATGGCTCGTTCCTTCAGACTTCAATCATCCAATCCAATAAACAACACCAAACAAAACTCAATATTAGAATAAGCTTTTTTTCATGGTACAACCTCCATACTCAACCCAGCTGCTCAACCCACAAATGCATTTTCCTTACAAATGTGGCATCATGGATGGGGAATAAACAGGCTTTCCAACAGTATAAGATTTATTACCAGGAATTATTGTTACAACAAAGAAATAATCGACCAAACAAAGATTTTCTTACTGGCAAGTGCCAAGTTTATTTTAGAAACAATATATTTGGATTTTGGACTACTGGCTGAACAAGTATGTCATCCAATATGAAACTGAGAGGTATTTTTTATTTAATTAATTAATTTATTGTATTTACAATAAATTAATTATTTTATAAATATGTATATGTATATATATGACATATTTACAAAAAGAGCTCATTCAATAATGAAATAGTCAACAGGTGCAACACCCTTTTTTTTCATCCGCCAGCTATGCTGCCTGTACTTAACTGCCAATATGAATTATTCATCTGTCAGCTTGTGGCTCACTGCTCCAATTTCCAGGTTTCCTGCACCAAATGATAACATGATGATATATATGTTTTTAGGCTATCCCAGTTTAACTGGATAACTCCATTTCTTTATTACACAAAGAGCAAATATGGAAAACCAAGATTTTGTCAAATAATTACATTAAGAGGCTCCAACAACACAGCCTAGTCCAGCTGACTTTCATTTATAGGACGCAGTCAAAGCTACCACATGCTTAACTCAGTATCCAGATGGATACTGGACATACCCCTGCACCAAGAAAATGTTAAATATACCTCTGTGAAATAGGCTTGTTGTAGCAACAATTGTCCAACTAGTTTGTTATTAGCATTAATTAGCATGTGTGTGCATTTAAACCAAACCAGTCAGTCTATGAACTGCTAATCAAGATTCTAACTAAGTAACTAGTATTCCACCCTCTTGTCCACATATGACATCATTTTTGCTGCATCCATCTTTTAAATACAGCCTATGTGGTGGCACCATACTCTATGGAAGCCCGTTTCCGCCACTAAAAAAAAAAAA
>NW_005187488.1:315955-337088 GCF_000239375.1 Pundamilia nyererei | reverse complement strand
TTTGGTCAGAAAAAAAGAAGCCAACGCAAAGTGCCTTAAACCTGCATTCTATGTGAAGGCCACCAGATGGCGATAGTTGTGATTGCAAAAAAAACATCCAGTCCTTTAGTATAGGTTTGTGGGAAAACGGCTCTTGACCTGTGGAACACTTTCCTCATGAGTTTATGGTCTCAGTCACTCATTTTGGATCATATTGAACTGAAAAAAAGTAAAAATCTTCGTTGTACTTCAGAATGCAAGACTGTTTGTGGTATGAAGCTACAGGCTCACTGGCTAATGACTACTTAATCTCAGCTTGGTAGCCTTTGAGCCCTCGGTTTCAGTCACATCTGCCTCTCCTCATTACATCTGGTTCCATGCTTATTATTTGGATAAAGGGGAACTAGCTCTAAAAAAGCAATTTTAATCTAACTACAGCTGCAACAATCAAGTAATGCACATAATAACATATCAGTCTTTGTGATCCAAAATTTTTTTTTACTCTTCTTTAAATTAACCAAATTTTTATTTTCTTTGTTTTGTTTTTTATCACTGTTAAAATTCCTGTTAAAACTTTGCACTGTCACAGTATAAGACCCTCACTATGCACCTGTGGCACTTTTACTTTAACAGTGTGGTTTATTTCTTTTAGACTGCACTGTTTTTACTCTTTATCGTGCTGCTGCAATACAATAATTTATTAAATAAATTAAAGATCATTGAAGTATCTATCATGTATATGATTCTGAAGTGAGCCATTAGACATGAGTAATTTTACTTTAACTACTTGTGCTGAGACATTTATCATATTTTACTATCTGTATTTGGGCTACATGCATGTTCTTTTGTTTTTGTTTTTGTATTCATTTCTGATAAAATAGTCTTATTTCCTCTGGCTTCCCTCTCTTTGTCCCCACCACCACCTCCACCACCCTGTGGCACCTCTACTTTGGTGCCAACACCTGTGAGCGGCCACATCAGGTTTATATTACAATAACAGCATCGTTTTGTTGATTTAAACACCTCCCAGTAGCTATGACTGATTTCTCTCACTTGTTCAGTTCTGATCATCAAAGTTACTCTGAATTGACGCTTTTCAGTCGTGTTCATGCCGACTATCTGTTTGGATGCTTCTATTCATTTTCATCCCTTTGCGCTGTGAGGAGGCAGAGAGGTGTTGGCGTTGGATGAGGGCTCACGGAGCAGGAGCGCTCTCTCAGCTAGTGTAGGAAGGAGCGAACTGATGAGGGGGCTTTGTGATGCTGAAGGCTATAATATCCGACGACTCACATCATCACCATCATCTTGAACTCGCGAAAAACTACAGCCATTTTTCGCACAAGCTCCTCCTTTAACTCGACTCAAACTTGAAGAGCAGCATTAAACTCTTCAACACTACTATGTAAAAATGCGCTTTTGTCTCGGGCACAGCTGGAGCATCTGTACAACCCGAGAGGTTTTACCGAATATCCGCGTTTTTCAAATGGTGTGATGGTCGTCAACATTAGCCCAACCAACAGAGCAGAAACACCTCCGGACAAACACATGGACGCTCTGGAACATCCCATGTTACAAGTGAGTTAATTCATTTTAATTAAAGCTGACAGTTCCTGTTAAACTGACACTTTAAACCTTGGCACTGCACGCTGAGAGACGTCAAACAGCTCACCTGCTCTCAACCTGTCCGCTTCCTTTGCGCGTGCTGATGAGCGCAGGTGGCCTCATTAAAGTTTTGATTGAGGTTCGTAAGTCGCGAGGGCGAATCTTTATTTTTTGTTGATTTGTTTTTTGTTTTGGTTTGTTTGTTTGTTTTTACTTATTTGTGGGTCAGGTTTGATATTTGGATATTCACGTTCAGGGACTGAAAATAGTTTGACATGTCGTATTAGTTTAATATCACGACGTTTTGAAGTAAGCTAGCCAGGCCGCTCGTCAAATTAACTCATATTCCCGGAAGTATTTCAATTGTAAAGCCAGTGGTAGAAATTACATATTTACGAGTGTAATGCAAAAAGAACTCTGTTCAAAGTACTGCTGTGTAAACGAAAGTAACTAAGTAATAGGTGCTTTAGCATGTATGGGTGTTTTGGCTGTTTTAGTGGCAGGTAAGCGGCATTTAAGTTTAAAGCTAGTGTAAAGTCTCAAAGAAAAAACATTGTAATGTCTAAAACATGTTTAAACGGGTTTTGTGTATTTCTGCAGGTAAAATAATGAAAAAATGATAATAAATCATATATAATTATATAATTGCTCTGTGGAGTAAAGTGAGTTTATTTAACACGTATAGTGATATCTCTGTTTGGTCCTGGGGTATTTGTCCAGGGGTCTCGACTGAGGGGGACAAAAAAAGCAGATTTGGAATGAATTTCTTGCATTTCGTGCATTACTTTTCCAGGATGCCACTTTTGAAAAATAAGCTGTCTACCTACATGATTACTTAACGTCCTGAAACACGTCATAACGTTACACCTTAAGTGAAAACACTCAAATCTGTAATAAGTAAGAAACAGTGGAAGTCAGTGCTTGGCTGATACTGGCTATAATACTGACTGAATGCTTTGGTATAAAAAATTATTTTATGCTGGAAATGACTCACCAACTCCACTCAACTATGCAGTGAAATTCATCAGTGAAGACGGAGGCTGTAATGTTGGAAGCAGAACTGGTCACTCAGATAACTTAAAATTGCTCTATTGGCTTTCATAATCACAGATAATCTTTGTCAGAAACAACCTTTTTTGAGATCTCACCCTGTACTTGGAGTTTTCATAGAGAAAACATATATAAAACATATGATAATGAAATTGATCTAACTACAGTTGCTGCATTTGTTGCTAAACATTAATGACTTATTATGAGTCTCATATTATTTTCTGCTGAATGCATTTTTGCACATGAACTTAAAATCTGTTATGGGGAAAATGTATTAGTTTGCATGGTCTTGTGTATATTCTTTTAAGATTTTAAGATTCCTCATAAACAGTTTTATCCTGTCTTTTTTTGTTGTCTCAAGTCTCAAAGCAAAGGAGCTCGGAGAAAAGGTCGCTTTAAAGGCTCAGATGGAAGCACCTCGTCCGACACAACAACCAACAGCCTTGTTCGCCAGGTAAGGGTGGTGATTTGAATTTTTGCTGATCTCGCCTATCGGTGTGTTATTTTTGTCATCTCTAAACTATCTGTTAAAGCCTAAAACCAAAATAGTTTTGTCTTTGAAAAGGTACAACAAAGATGTAGCTGACCACGATAAAAGAGTACCATGAAGTATAATTCAAGTTCCTGGCTGCAGTTACTTCCCGTTGGAATCTAACACTTGTGTGTTTGTATAAATGCCTGACAGTAAATGCAAACTGGTGTAAGAGCTCAGGCTCAGTCATCATCATCCATCAGCAATAAGATGTGCATTGCGATGAAAGCCCTCTGTAAACACTGCTGGGTACAGTATGTTAAATGGAAGCCTCTCATCTGATATGCATCTTCTGTGCACTGAGTGCACAGCGACACTGTGGCCTGTTATAAAGCAGACCCTGTGAGGTACACACTCAGCGAGTCTGGTCTTTGTTGAGCAGACCTGCAAAGGGACAGTATGGGCTGAGTTAAGGATGAACACTCCTGCTTAAATGTTTCTGCCTTTTTTGGAGGAGGCACAGATCGCCTCGTCTTTGGCACGGCAGCAGCAGAGCGACGGGAAGCTGGAGGAGGTCAGATCAAAATTGCACCTCCTAGGCTGCTGTCTACTTCATCTCACAGCCACAGAGAAGTTCTCAATGAGGCGCTGCAGCTCAACCGAAGCTGCTCAGGGAGAAATTCCCTGATTTTTTTTTTTCTTCCACCACCCTTGGGAGCTAATGTCCATTCCCACAGTCTTCTCCCCCAAATGAGGAGTTCCCCTTCAGTCAGAGTCATCGGTTAGCTGTGCTGCGAACGACTGTCAGTCTGCATCGTCATGTTAGGGAAATGAGAGGGCATTTGAGTGAGAGACAGAAAAGAGACAGTGTGGAGCAGAGGAATTATGCTTTTTGGGAGTCAGACAGTCTCTTTCATGCAGAGCAAAAATATCTTCTTTGAGATATTTGCTGCAAGAGGCCCCCAGAAATAGCAGACCTTCCAGTAACTTCACCTCTGTTTAGATAACAGTGTAAATACTGTTATTCAGTTATGTTTTCATGACAGCATTATGTTCTGACCTTATTTCTCTTTGCCTCATGCTCAGTCATACTTACAGCTGTATGAGAGTGTACTCTCTAAGTAGCTATACTCACACCACCACTCACACTCATGATCTCAGTGCCTTTTAATCAGCCTGTCATTTGATGTTGTCTTCACTGTTATTATTTAAACATGCACAACTGGATTTAGGATTTGGAAACCATCTCTTGGCGGGAAACATAACAACCCAGTGCCCGTCTGAGGTGCTGAACCATCCTATATTTAAAATAAAATTACTCTGTCCTTTACTGAATAAGCCTCAGACATGATTTGCCCGCACATGTTAGAGCACAGAACTAAGAGTATAAAGATCTCCCTTAACTGGTTTACCTGATAATCTAGTTGTCAGTTCTATTCAAAAACATAGCAGATCTAATCATTTTTATTATATCAGGTTTTTGAGGTGGAACTTGTAGAGTAACTGTTGCTGTAATGAATGTATAAAAGCATGTAGGGGTGTCAAATAAGTGACTGTCTCCTCAATAAATTACATGATCTCTTGTATATTTTCTGCCTCTCACCCTCCTGTTTAACCTGTTGTTTTTGTGCTTCATAATCCTTTTATACATGTGGGCGTCTTAAGAACATCTCACCAGGGTCACGGTGTGATCAAGCCAACGCAGCTCCGAGCATCAATACAGTCTCGCAGTAACTCCATGCAAACACTCCTAAATGACAGAATTACTCATGCTCTTACAGATAGAGAGGGCAGAGGGCAGATGGGGAGTAGTTTGAGTAGAGAAAGGATGAGAGACATTCTCTGCGGTCATGGTCTGATGCCTGGGAGGGGGAAGTGTGGAGGAGGCTGGGAAGGATGGAGGCTCAGGCAAGACCAGACCGCTCAGCCGTGGGAGTAGCGAGGTCGGTGTTTGTGGAGCTCAGCTCTCCATTGAGAAGGAAGAAGGGCAGAACTGTCATAGATTTGTTAGCAAACTTTACCACCATCAGGTAGACGGTTTATTTTTATTCATGTGAAGGTGGGCTGCTGTGTAAGCAAACGTGCGTCACTGAGTGCAGATTGTTTTGTTTGCTTTGTCCCATCTTTTTCTGCACATGTCGAGGGGTCAAAACTTCGAATAAATAGTGTTGAGATCAGGATCATACAGTGCACTTGGGCGCCCTGCATAGAGTTCCTTTAACTGCGCAGACATTTACGTCAGCCCGAGATAGAAAAACAGATGGTTCAGCATCAAGTTGATGAAAGCTGATACATGTTTGTCCACCTCGGAGTTATTTTAGGGATCAGCTCCTTATTTTTAGAAAATATATGTGGTGAGACTCAAAGAAAAGGTAGATGTAACTGAGTGGAAATAGTAGCTGGTAAACTTAGATTAGCAAAAGTATAAATAACAACACAACATGTAAAATCTGTAAAAAAATATTTTAGAGAAAGGTCATGTGTATGACAATTTTTTTCTCTCTGAGAAGTTGTCAGACAACTAGCCAAGACTTCACCGGCGCTGGAGTCTGGGAGTTTTACATGGATGAATATGAATCCAGGGACTTCTGGGCTTATGTGCTAAGCTGACTGATTGTGTGTTTGTGAATGACTAAGCAGGTATAATAAACAGCCAGCTTCGACATCATGAATTTGCGAGCCTCTTGATAATAGAGAATTGAATGTAGTCATTTCTAAACTTACAACTGGCGTAAGTGTCCACTGTGAGTGATCGTCCATTTGTAAACTGGCACTGTGTTTAGAGTGTCTGCTTTTGCTTAATGCATCCTGGGAAATCAGCCAGTCCTCTGTGACCCTGAATAATAATAAACTTTCTTTATATAGCACTTCTCTAAAAACAGAGTTAACAAAGTACTTTAGAGAGGGTGAGAAACAAAATGCAGAACAAACAACAGGATTAAATACTAGCAGAGGGATGGCTTAAAAGTGAGTCTATAAAAGCTTGGCCCAGTTAGTGAATAAAACAAAAAGACACAGATCTTGCGAGGATACTTCTCGCAGGTTATTTCAGGTTTTACAAAAACATTACTCTTTTTCAAACAAGCCAGGAAAACTGTCAGATGAGTTTCAACTCAGGGTGTCAGTCTGCCCTTTGCCTCTTGGGTAAAGATATGAAATGATTATAGATATAGGTTTCTTTGAATTCCTTTGACTTTATTGACTCCACTGAGTTGACTGGAGTGTAATCCGATGACAAATCTGCCTTACATCATGCTGATAGGCACATCGTTTTCAAGAATACAGTCATAAATGTAGAACTTTTAAGGCAATGAGGTCTGAACTGCCAACCCACCTGTGTCCATCATAATGAAGAACAAACCTGCAAGTGCAACACACAAAGCTTTCTTGCCACTGTCTGAGCTACATCATTTTTATAGGCTGACACCACAAATTTACACCAAGGTAGCACAGAAATTTACATTGCATTATTTTTCCTCTCAGTGTGGTAAATCACTGCCATCTATCTAGCAGTACAACGCAAGGACTCATACATATTAAAAATGTTTTAATTGTTGATAAAGTTCATAGGATATTTACACTTTACACTTTAATCTACACTGTGAAATCACCCACTGGTTTGCAAAGACCCATTTTGAAGTGTTTTCACCATCGTCATTGTGGCGATATCGTATTCTCCTTGGCTATCAACTGATCAAACTCAAGCTGTTAGCTCATGAGCATATCCTCTATTTTTAAAATGTACAAAATAGACGTAATTTTTATTCAGCATGGCCCAAAACAAGCGACTGATCACATAAACTAGTCAGCAAAGAGTTTAGAGGTCAAATCTCAGAGCCGTTTTCCCATATGCTTATAGGAGAGGAAATGTTTTTACAGAGCTGTTGCCCCCTGTTGGCCTTTAAAGAGAATGCAGGTATAAGGTGCTTCTCTGCTGACTTGTTCAGTCTTCTCTGTTTGGCTAATTTATGTTCTACTACTGTTTAAAAGCACTGCTGCCATGTTGGATTGTGAAGTTGGGGATGGTGGGGCTAATACTGACTGGGTAAATCTGACATGAGCAGCTGAAAATTTCAACTCTGGATTTTTGACTTCCTGCTTCAAATGTGAGTGTGGTAGAAAAATGTTTACTGGATATAACCTCTTGGCTCCACTCTTGTTAGTTGCCAATTAAAATAAGATATTCAGTCTTTATGTCATCTGTTTTCAATAGAAATTCAATATTAGAGAAAGCAGACAGTTAAAAATTGAAGAATAGATTCAATATAAGGAGCACCTGCTCAGGGGAGGATAATTTGCGTGCGCCGGGTGAGGTGCTGAAATGATATACAGTGAAAAATGAGATTCAGTGTTTAGTAGTTGAGACTGTGATTTGCATAACTCACAGAGCATTATGTCATAATTAACCTACTGCTGCTTCCCACACTTGTTATGTTTATGTAAATGGTTGCACCAAGCTTCCCACTTCCCCTCTGTGTTGTCCGCCTCCTTCTGGCTCTTTCACCTCTCCATGATGTCTCCCACTCCCGTAACTTTCCACAGTATATTGGTACAGTTTGACCTGCTCTGTCTGTAGAGATGGATTTGCAGATGAAAGTCTGCATGAATGCATGTGGTGAACACATAAAAACCCATTCCCATTCACTCAGTGATTGCAACCATTTTCCTTCTCATCGTTCCCTTTATTATTATTTTAGTCAGTGGAGAAAAGGAATGACGCAAAGAGCTCGTTATGGTTCTGATCAAATCTGACAGCCTGTCTGTTTTCATGCCATGGATATGTTACATATGCACTGGTGGTATGGAGTGACTGCCATTGGAAATCTCAAAGATCAATTGTAGCATTAACCCTGCAGACCTTTTCTGAACTTTAAGCAACAAATGTCAAGATTTTTCCAGTAGTAAATATTTCTGGAGAACAGTATGTAATGTCTGGCTTCAGACTGCAGTAATGTTGGCCAGAGTAAAATACTGTACTTGAGTGAAAATCTGGAAACAAAAAAAGCAACCGTAAAGCACTACTGCTGCTCAGTCGGCTGTTGCAGCAGTGCCAGACTGCCATCTAGTGGACAAACACTGTTATTGGGGTTATTTAACTGAGTGGAAATACATGGATAGCCAAATATGGTTGCAAAACTGTAAGTGATGTAACAGTATGATTTTTATCTAATAATACTGACACTGAAGCCACAAATGTGGAATTTATTGTTCAGTCTGTTGTTTTTTTAATAAGTGACAAGCGAAGGAACAAAGAGAAAGGCGCACATTGTTATCACTACATCAAAGCATGTCCTGCTTTCACAGTTGACCTGAATCCTCCATGCATCCTCCCACTCCTCAGTCCTGCTGATAAATTAATTTGGCAGTGAGCTGATCCATTAACCACCTAGTGGCCAAGGTCACAGCCCAGTTATTACGAGTGATCCTCATCCTCCACTCAAATAATATCTATCTAAATAGCAGGTACTCTATTAGATGAATCACGGATGAGAGAGAGAAAGATAAAAAGTTTTGCTGATCATGCAAATTAAGAGACTGTCATCATGTTTCAACGACTGGAGACTGCAGGACATGACTGAAATTCATGAGAGTGCAAAATCCATCCTCAAAGTTGTGGTGTAAAACACAAGTGTCCATTCTCTTTTTTTGTGCTTTAATCATAAGATGGATTCATTTAATTAGCTCCTTCTTATGCCTTGAAAGCTTGCTCTTACTGCCCCTATGATTGATTGAGACTGTCTTCTGCATAGTGATGCAGATCCGGGGGGAAGAATAGACACATCTCTCACTGTTACATTACTTTCATGATCACAGTGAGTTCCTAGTACCTAACAGTGTGTGCATGTTAACTCATGTAAAAGCAGAAACTGGTGCAGATTCTTGGGTAAAGTACCTCAGGTATGACTGCGAAGATGCATCCAGAGAGGCTGTAATGAACCCAAATTAAACTGGGAGTACTTCAATGTGGAGACCTGTTTCCCTGCAGTATTATCAATGACATCAACAGCTGAGCGATTATTACCATTGAAGGGTGACAGCCTCTGACAGGCTAACTGATAGACATGATTCCCCTCTCACTGTAAGGTGCACAGCTCTGTGTTTATAATTGTGCCTTTCCATCACTGCAGACACATGTCAGCCTGTGAAATATTGGCAGTAAACTAAAAAGGCTTCAACGATAATAAAAGATCACGGCAGGTTTATGTTGTCAGACTTGAGGAGATGAATAGATACGTGTATATTATCACTGATGAGCACAAAGTTTCACAACAGGCCACACAGCATCAGTCCAGGGTGCAGGGTTATTGTGTAGAGAAATACTCTTTCTAATAACGTTTTAATATAACACTAATAGACATAGATTATGGCACAAATACACAAAGGTCCTCTCAAGGTGCTGTATATTGTAGGGTAAAATCCCCACCTCAGATAACGCCCTGTGAGCAAGCACTTTGTGACCGTGGGAAAGAAAAAGTCATTAAACAGGAAGCAAACCTCTGGCAGAGCTAGGCTCAGAGAGGGCCAGACATCGGCTCTGTCTAGTTGGGGTTTGAGGGGAAAGAGAAAATAAGAAAGAGAGGATATTCATGAAAACAGATTACTGAACCGTTTAGAAAAAGCCCCTGTTGACTGAATGCTCACTGATTATATTATAATGTGTTTTGTTTGTTCACACTGCACAAAATTGGCTGAATTAAAAAAAACAGAGTGAGGCAAGATAATTAAAGTCTTACTAAGCATGCAGATCTGAGATTACTGACATTTTCATTTAATTCTCCATGCTTGTGAGCGTATTACAGAAGACGTTGAAGCGATTATTTCATTAAAAAATTCCTCGCATTAACATGCACTTTCTTTAGGATCTAAAACTCTCCCTCAAATATCCCAAAATTAAAACTTGTTATGTTGACGTGCATTTGCTTTTTTACATTTCTCATCAATAAAATTTCAGCAAAAAAACAAAAAAATTGACCTGGCTCTCATTTTAGCCCTGAAATACCCCATCTGTCTTTAGGTAAATCTTTTAAAACCTCAGTTAAAGCCAATGTGTTGGAGAATAAATTATGATACTTGACCTAATGCTTGATATTTTTATTTTCATAAGTAGTAGGCGCCTGGGAAATCACTTGTGATTCATGGAGACAGAAAACTGGGTTTGTTTTTATCTTGACGCAGCACTTTGTGACAGCAGAAATCATGTTGTTATTCTACTGACAAACTGCAGCCTGTCCCACCTCAGCCTGAGAGTAAGTGATGATGTCTTCAACATCAGAATCAGCTCTGCACAATATAAGAGTGGAGCAAACTAAAAAAGTTGAAGGTAGGTGACAATGGGGGAGGGATGCTTAAGCTCGGTTTATACATGTGCTCAGTGCTGTCCTTTATTGTTAGCATGAAAGAAAAGCTCATTTGTTTTAGAATCTGTTTGGCTCCTCACTTTTTAATAATCTGCTGATGCAAAAGCAAAGGCTTCCCGTTTAAAATAAAATGAAATTATGTATTTTGGCTGAAATTAGTGTTGCTTTTATTGGCTTTATTAGCTCCAGTTGTAAATCTGTATTTTCAGGGAATCTTTGCTGTCAGTGCTCATAAAACTATATTTGCTACACCATTTTCAAAATACATTACTTTGATGATTTAACTGAAATCACTGCTGGAAAGGTTCAAAGTTAAAATCTATGTATCCAGCTGGCTTTGCAAGTAGAGATGCAAAAGCACATCCACAGTCATGCTGTATAATTGAATATTACCCGTGACCCACCCCTCTCTACCACAGTTGTCCTGTGGCATGAAGCGGGTATGTGCATTTATGGCTGACACAGCATTTGTGATGGAGTAGTGAGGCCGGATGTCCTTCTGGACTCAATCACCTGAACACAGTGGGAAAGGATAATAGTGGAGAGGAGGTGTGAGATGAGACGGGAGGGGAAAGAAACAAACACACCAGCTCTGCAGTCACACAAAGCACTCCAGCATGACTGAACTGTGCGAGTGACTTCCCCCTGCACCACAGGCAGCGTTGTGCTGTTCCTCCGCTCGCAGCATGAGACACACACTGTTTCTGTTACATTAAAAGCACAGTGCAGTCTCTTCAGCAACCAGTAGCTGTCTCAGTGCCTGTCCTCACACAGAGAAAGTAAGAAGGGTAATCCAGTGCAAATGAGGACTGAGTCATGGCATAAGAAGAAATAAAGAAAAGGAGTGGAGCATAAAAAGTCAAGATAGCCACAGTGTGTGTGTCAAGCTTTTAAAAGCCGACTGAACCCTGGATGAATGAAGGAGGGGCAGGGAATATAGAGGATGTGTCGTCTATTAGGAAGCAAGGGACAGCGGTCAGCAAAGGACACTCAGAACTCCACCTCCTCCCTGTGCCAAGAAGGAACTTACGCGTGGTAATGAGTGGGTCTAAATCCACTAGCAGCTGAACCAGTGTGCCAGCCTGCAACTGTACGTCTCTGCCACAGCACAGCAGCGCTGCAGAGGATTTGGCAGCACAGAGGCTCTGGCAGAGCGTGCACAGATTTTGGGGTGGGGTAAACTCAGATGGACACTCTGCTGCAACAGTCTGGAGATGGGTAGAAGAGGAGGAAGAAGAGCAAGGAGTATTTGAATCGGACTTTTGAATCTCCAGAGTTTCTGAGTAAGGGGGCAGATAAGGTGCACACGTGAGGAGGGGTGGACAGAAGTAGGGGGCAGGTGTGGATACGACAGCCCTCTGCTAACTCTTCCATCAAGGATCCCTGCTGTCCTCGTTATCTGCTTTGCACCTTTTGGTGGTCCACAACCCTGTGGGCCAAGTCTGAAGGCATGGACCGAGGCTGAGTAGATGCTGCTGCCTGACAGGGAGTCTGTGAGACGGCCGTCAGTTCCTCCCCTCCCTGGTCCCCTTCATGCCGTGCTGTGGTCTGGGCCATCGCCGGAGAGCAGAGCTTCCATATGTGAGTTTGTGGCTTTGATGCTGATTTATCACACAGGATAGACTACATGTGATAGTGAGAGAATGAGAGGCGATGAAGCCTACAGTTGCCAGCATATGTGCAAAGACTAATTGTTTCAGGATGAATAATTCAGAGGTTATTTGGCAGGTGTTTCCATGCATGCACAACTTTACTGAAAATGTCAGCGCTGCTTGAAAGCACCAGTCTGAAGAGTCAGTGGATGCCTGCCAGCTTTTTCCCTCGATGTTGATCACTGTTGTCTGCTGCTGTAGATCTCTATCCAGAAACAATCCTGAGTGCTGCAGGATTTAACTGAAATATTTCAGTTGCCTGAACTGACCTGACAGTTTTCTGCAGAGCTCTGTTTTCACTCTGCATGCTGCCAGACATGATAAATGTTTTATTCCATATTTATTCCAGGGTTTGGAGAGAGAGCTGTGAGGTGGTAATGTTTTTGAATGCTGTGGGTTCACAATGCAGGCACATGCTCTGTTGACAGTTTGACTTTATTGGGTTTTGCTTGTTTATTTCTTGCGTCTTTTATGTGCTAGTGTCTGCAATCAGAAGCTCATTACAACGAGTCTACTGTGGCTGTTCAGCTTAATGAAATGCAGTGAGAGGAAAATGTGGGTGTTTTTCTTCTAATAGCTATGACTCCGAGATGGAAAATTTGATGACACATGCATTTATTTCTCTACTGTCCTGTGCATTCTTAATTTTGTCAGTCAGCCTCAGTGGGTTTTTGTGCACTCCTTTATGTACAGCACAAAGAAAGGGAATGTCTTCTGCTTTTTGCAGCCTCCAGTGTTCGTCAATAGAGCAATGTAAAAATGAATCATGTTTTCCCTCTTCCACAATTCCCCAGTACTGCAGAAAAAGACAAGCATTGCATTTTGCCACTAGATGGCCACATTTCACTTTTGAGTCTTCCACTCAAACACATACTGTACATGCAGATCTATCTTTTATGCACAGAGAGAAAATGCCTCACCGCCATTAAAGCCCAAAGATAAAGTTTTCATGAGGTAGACTTTTTTATATAATTATCTAAAATGAGTTATGAAGTCATCCACAGATCTGAGATGGTAACTTGTTCGCCTCTGGGACAAAATGTCCTGAGCACAAAAAAAAAAAAGTCAGAATGACGAAAACTGTGACATCTAAGCACATAAAAGTCTTAACGGCAGTGTGAAGTCATCCTTGATTTTTTTTTACAAGAGTAAATATTCAATCTTCAGACAGCAACAGTCAACTATACCCATGTGTTAATCAAAAATGGCATTTTTGAAGATTTGCTTCTTTGTGTCATGTGAAAGTAAACTTCATATGTGGGTTTCCAAATGTTGGGCAGGCAAGGTTTACACTTTTTAGACAATGAGTAATACATTTATTGGAAAAAAATTATACACAATTACATAATTGTTTGTTTTATCCCAATTTAGCATGAAAGTAAACCTGAAGTTTCATGTGAACACGGGCTGCCAGAGCAGGTGTAAGATTGTGGCGGTGAAATATATAATAATAGTACACTAAATGTTACAGACTTGACTTAAACTGAGACAACAAAAACATGTTTCAGTAGAATATTTAAAAATATTTTTTTACTTTAAATTTGTGCTTAATTTAAAATGTCCAAAAGAAAAGAGAAACCTGTATCAGTGCTCTAAAGGAAATCTTCATGAGTACATAAATAAATTAGTATCACCCAGTTGTTCCAAAAAAGAACTCATGGGTTCATAATTCATTATGTGATACTTTGAGCAGCAAGTAATACACCAGTAGTGTCCTCTAAATTCAGCCAGAAGCAGCCTTCTCTCATTCAGAGAGCTCTTTGAAAAGGGTCCAAGGCATTTGGGCCCATTATGATTATTATTGTCTGTCTTGAAATGCTTCTGAACTGGAACAACAACAACGTTATCGCCGATATTATAGAGAAGGAAAAAATGCCAGTGTGATCCTGTGCACATTGCTCTAGTTTGGTTACGCAGACTGGTTTTGTGTGACATGCGCTGCAGTAGGCTGGATCAACATTTACTGTACAACTGAGTAAGCTTTAATTTAACTGATGAGTGGATTAGTGTAGGACCAGCTGTGGAAACGCCACACCGGAGCATCTAAGCCCCATGTGTGAGGTGTTTGCATGAAAACAAACCATTCGCTGTGGTGGAGTATCACTGGCAGCATGTGTTTGTGTTTAATGACTGTGCACAAAGTAAGCATGGGGAAATTAATATAATGAGTAGAGTTTTTGGCAGAGGGCGGTGCAGCGCTGAACTTTAGTGGACCCTAGCTGCCGTGACACGCCACTCTTTCTATGACACTCCTCTCACATGTTTCCAATATGGAGCACCAAACCGCCGTTTTACGTCTGAAATGGGGCGGAACACAATTCTGCTCTCGATGGAATGTGGAGCACGGAGACCTGGCCGGATGGGACTCCGTCTGACAGAATGAATAGCCAGCCTCAGACACTCCTCACGGAAACTCAGTTAATTGAAGACAGCAGGGCCTACTCCATTCCACCTTTTGTTTTCTAGGCCTTCTTGCTTGCATGATGCAGCACCAGTAGCTAGTGACATCTGAGGAAACCAACCTGAGCTCTTTTCCTGCAGTAGAAATGCTGATAAACTCTTTAAAGGTACATGTGAAACAATGTAGCACAGTTTCTTTTCTATAGTCAGTGTATCGTGAGGCGCATCCAGGTGTGTTTCGAGATCGGGATTTGGTGGGAATATTAATGCATTATTCATCTGCCAAAAAAAGTTATCAATGAATTTGCTGTATCTTAGTTTGTATCTACTCACTCCCCAGCCATCAGGATAACAAAGAGAAAACAGAGAAAAAACAAAACTAC
The DNA here is from genome assembly GCF_000239375.1 of Pundamilia nyererei. NCBI lineage: Eukaryota > Metazoa > Chordata > Actinopteri > Cichliformes > Cichlidae > Pundamilia > Pundamilia nyererei. Next base: position 322,192 of record NW_005187488.1, on the reverse strand, counting down.
CTACTGTATCAGGACAGATAATCTGACAGTATAACAGATAACATAAAAGATGGGCATAGCCTTTATGACCACCTCTGTGTTTTGACGCCAGATGTGACAACCAAGTGCTTGATCTGAAACTGCCTACTTACTGGCTAATTATTTTGGATTAACAAGTTATTAGCCGGTTAGCATGTCTTGAATTATCCTCCTTTGTGAAATCTTAAAATTACCATAATTTACAAAAAGGACTTCATGTTCTACTTGACAAGATTTAAAACTAGCAACTGAGCACATAAGGTCATCAGAAAAGTCTTTGCTGAGGTAACGGAGAGAGGAAGAAAGGAAGCCGTCAAGTCGCCCCCTGGTGTAATTTATAAAGAATGCAGGTTTAAGACACTTGTGCGTTTTTCGACCTGGATGCAACATCCATCTGGAAGACCATTTGATGGATTATGTGAATGTATAAGGAGGCAAGGTATGCTAGCAGAGGGGTGATACAACTCACAACTAGACTGTTTAAACGTGCCTTTGTCTGATGCTATAGTAAGAAGTGACCACATGTCAGATGACATAGAGGCTGTTTTGTGCCTGGACACAAAATATACACAGTGGACACTGACCTAATTGTTATTGACAGCTCTCTGAGGCTATGCAGCAGTGCTGTGAGCTACCTGCTAACTTTAGCATGGTACCAAGTTAACTGAAACACTGCTAATGTGGCGTGGTTTTTGATGCTTAATGACTTAAATGGCCATATTAGTACCATCATGTTATTATTTGATTTGGGCACAAAACACAAATGGCTGACGTGGTTGTCATGTGATACATTATACTGTCATAAGACAGATGTTTGGACGTAAATAACAAAATGGTAATGAAAATTCATCCTGCTGGGACTTGTCTGCCGTTCATAAAATAGTCCTTGAGAGATTTAAAAGAAAACAAACATGGACCTCACGGTGGGAAAAGAGGAAACATCAGGGATCATAAATTTCAGGAGTAGCCATGTTTTTAACATTTTGTCTTGGCTTATTCAAGAGATGTAGCTATGTAGCAGGTAAGTAAAAACTTTGAGCTGTTAGATGGACTAAAGAAACCAGACAGAGAATGAGAAAATACTGGAATATTCTCAGACAAAGATATTTTTTTCCCAGAAACAATTGAGTTTGTGTGTTCTTGTGGTGAGTGAGCTGAGCTCCCATAACAAAAGGGTGACCTGGAATTCCCAGTTTTCCAGGCACCGGGATGGACGCCCAGATAGGAGTGCCGAGCCAGCGCAGACTAAATTGGAGCAGGGTTTCCTTGGCAGCAATTGTGCGTTTTTTCACTTATCCAGAGAATATGGAAATGTCCAGGAACTGAGCTGTTAATTGGCCACAGAGGCTCTGAAGAATGTCTTGGATTTAGGTGGATTTTTTTTTTTACTGTGTTTACGTCACAGCTGGACTGGAAAGTGTGATCTATACACTATCTGTGGAAGCCTATGAAGAGTATAGCTCCAGCCCGGAAACACTGATGTCAGTGACACAGTGCGCATTGACCCCGTTTAAGTTACGGCTGGCAGTCTGAGTTTTAAAACTCTCAGTGGTCTGGAAATAGTGAGGTCATGGGTAAGGAGATGCTTCTCCCATCCTACAAAATGTACTGATTCCTCATTAATCTTCCTAATATGTCTACAATAAATCATCACTGTCACAACCTGGCTCAAAAGTATGTGACGAGAGGGAGGCCAACTAGGGTCTTAAATGACGCCAAATGTGTAATTAGAGAAATTAAGAAACAATACAATAGGGCATATCTGTCAACGGGTCAGTACCTTTGTAGTGTCAGTGATGAATGAGTGTGAATATAAAAGATCAAAGAATAAACGGGGCTGTCAGTCAGCCAACCAGGTTATGGTCTGCTTTATATTCTCCTGAGCTCAGCCCATTCAGGTGTGTTGCATCAGGAAACTCATGCAGCTTATTCACTGTGTGTAGGGCATCGATCAACTAGGATGTAGCAAAATGCTGCACACTGCTTTCAGGTTTGATTCCTCTGTTCAGCTCCACGGATCAGTTTCCTGGAAGAACTGAAAGACAGAGCCAACAAGGAAAGGACAGCAAAGCATGCATCCAGCATGAGGCCATCAAGCTGCAAGCTGGGCTTGTTTGTCTGCTTGCCTTATTCAAGTCACTGTTTTATTTTAAGAACTGCATGCAGACAAATACTGCATGACTATAAGATCTGTGGTTCTGGCTTGTAAAAAGGCGACATAAAAAAGCTGTGGGGAAAATCCTGAGGAAAGCAGGAAGACCTGTACCAAATTTCATGCCGATAGCTCCAGTAAGAGCCTGACAATCAGTGCGTATTAAACTTAACCTCATTATGATAAAGTGTCGAAATTATACTGGGAAAGTTTTGAAATATGGTTTCTGAGAGTCTCAGAAACACAACTTCTTTGCCTGTTTGCTGCTTTCTAACCAATTGAGATGAATGCATATGAAATAATTTAGTGTTCATTGCCAAACTTAAAAGAGACCTGTAAATGTGAGGACTTTGCAGGCACTGCAATATATTTAAGTGCATAGTGTGTTACCAGTGTAGTCCAAGTTGACTTCAGATAATCAACAAGCTCCCCTGTCTATAATTTAGTCCCCGACGTCCTCTGACAGCTCTTTGGTCTCACTAATGGTGGTGAAGAGGTTGAAATGGAACAAACGAACTCTGTGGACAGGTGGGCCTTAGACACTTCAGGTCAGGAGTCTGTAACTGATTGGTTGTCAATAGGCGGGAGCCAAATTTATGGCTAAACTGTATCGGATCAAATACTTATTTCAATCAATGCCAAGAAAAATGACTTTTACTCCTTATGTAATGTGTTTTTCTGGATATTCTTTCTTTCTGCATTAAAATAAAACTACCATAAAAATGAGTGACTGTTCATTTCTTTGGAAGTGAGCAATTTTACAAATTCAGCAGGGATCAGATATATTTCCCCCACTGCCTTCACTTAATCTCTTATCATTACTTTTCAGTTTGCTTCTAACATACCTTGAGATGACTGTACTTTATGTAATTTTCTTCTACTAACAGCCCACAGATATTATGAAATCATGCACATCGTGCTGACATAAGAGTGCTAGCAGAGTCGTTTGCTCAGCTCACACCCATTAAATTGGCACCTCTGATAGAAAGGGCACCCAGGCCAAACTGAGCATCACTTAAAACAGGAGCAGATGTTCTTTGAGGCCAATTAACAGGAGAGAGATGCAGACAACCTTGTGCACCAGAGGAGGGCTGCTGGCCCATATGGATACTAGAGACAGTTAATTAGAGTGGCAGATGTTAAAAATGGACCAGGAGCCGAGTAAAGCAAGAGTTTTCACTATATGTTTGTAATTTTGTGGTTTGCATTGATTATTTTAATGAGCTGGTCTCACCGGTAGCCAAGATTTTCCACATTAAAGTAACAAGATAGTAGAAGTAAAAATTTAAAAAGATGGCCTCAGATATTACGTGAAGTGTTCATGTATAGAGCTGCTATGATTAGTCAATTAATTGCTCTGTCAATCAAAGGAAAGTTTACAGACGTGTTTGTTTGCCAAGTATCCTTCAGCTACAACCTCTCGCAGGTAACAGGGTTTTTTTTTTTAGCCACAAAAGATTATGGCAGAGAAATCAAGTAAAAAAAAAATAAAAGTTTCCATCAAGCTATAACTGAAGAAAGAGCACATCTCAGATAAATTTTGAAGACTGTTAATAAAAGACTCACACAACACCCTTCCCTTATAAAAGCTGCAAGCTGTTTTGGCACCTTTTTAAATTCCTTTTCAAACACTAGTTGTTCTGCTTGTTTATGTGCGGTCGGTAGACTTTTCTGCCACTGCTGATCCAGAGATCCGCCGCTGCTCTGTGGCTCAATTTCACCCAAATGCAGCCACTCAAATCAGCACTTACAGCCTCAGAACTCTTCACTGATCTTTTATGAGTAGTCCGGATCAACTTGAACAAACAGACTGCAAGAAGTGTGGAGAGGAGATGTTGGTGAGATTTTGCAGAGGAAGCTACAAAAGTCAGCATTTAGAGGCTTGATCAGAGAGCAGTGGAGCCACTTACTTAAGAGATTAAATGGAGAGTCACCGAGCATTTTCTTACTGTCTGTCGTGCTATTTATCTCTTAGCAAAGTGGTACCATGACAACAGGTGCCAGCTGGGTGAGAAGATGTACTCCAGAGATTGAGGGAGAGATGGAGGATGCTAGAGAGCAAGGAAGGAGACTGGCTCTTGGTAGGTGGCAAAGAGCAGGGATGAAACAAATAAAAGCACGATAATAAAAGGAGAGGTACCTACAGCAGATGAAGATGAGGTCAGTCACTTTAAGTTTTGCTCCGGTGCTCCCGCTTATTTACTGCCTGATATCTGTACATGCCAGTGACCTGCCAGTCAGGGCTCTCCTCCAAAGACTCAGTATGTTCATCCTAATACTTCTATAAGCTCACCCTGGGGAGCTGGCCACAAAGATCTGATTGGGCGCATGCTGTGGCTCAGCAGGGCGGGGTTAAACCTGCTGGGATGTTTCATATTCATACTCTGCTCAAATACATAATCAGTCCATCAGGTCACTGTGTGCTGTGAGGAGGAAAACACTTTTGAGTTTTGCTGGATATTTCTGGACTTTTCTAGTTTTGTAACGTAGCCTGAAAAAAAAAACTTGAAAACTCTGCGCGTGGCGTGCTCTGATCCCCTGACAGATGCTGGATTCAGTCAGAGCAAGCGTTTCGGGCTCGCGGGTTTGCAGGGCACATGATGACCAATGGCTGAGCGCGACGTGCCCCCGGCCATCACCCCTGATCCCGCACAGACCTCCCCACGCAACAGGCTGCGGGGCTAAAATCTGCTGAGGAGGGGGCTCCTCTCGCCACATTACTGGCCTTCCTCTCATTGCCATGATCAAACAAACCAAGAATAAAAATGTCTCATGGGTAAGTGAGGTGTGCTCCTGTAGAGTGAGTGTGCTCCTCTTCTCTTGAAGTGCTCTGTCATGTGTGTTTTTACTCTGTATTCTGTGGCATTTGCAAAACATCTGAAAGCAATGTAACATTTTGCATCACTATTGATATGATTTTGTGGTTTAACAGATTATGCAGAGGCTATTACAGTGTGTTTTCATTGATTTTTTTTATGCTGCTGTACTCAGTGGCTATTCCAAACTGAGGCTTAGAGATTTAGGTATTATATAACTACAAGCTACTACATACCCACTTTATGAAATCTAGTTATCAGTCTGCCAACTCTGCCTCTGCCAGGAAGTACGCCAGATGTTGTTGGGTTGAATTTCTAGTTGATGGCAGTTCAAGTTGAACTCTCCATGAAAGGTGCATTGTTCTTGTTTTTGTTTTTTTTAAATAAAACAGCAGATAAACTGGCACCTTTTGTTAAGATGTCATAGTTTGTTTGTTTTTTCTAATGTGTGTGAGTTTGATATCTGAGTCTTTGCCAGTGCAGACGGATCAGGGCAGATTAGAATGAGAGTGGCTTTGCGAGGATGAAATCAGCTACTTGGGAAAACGGGGGTGGGGCAGGGAGGAGAGAGTTGGGGACGGAGGTATGTTTACTATCAAATCTACTTTCTTTCTGTCTGTGGACCTTTTTCTCTTTCTCATTCTGCAGACATACGACCTGCCAGAAACTCACACAGCCTCCTTTTACACATTTTATGATCCCTCTTGCTGCTGAAGTTCTTGTAAGTCAGGTGCAAGTGACACCATAATAGTGCAAGGAGCCCGGGGCTTATTTCTCCTTATACACCATATGTTGAGCTGTCCTAAGCAAGCGTTCATGTTTTACCCTGTGAATGTTTTGCATTTCTGTCCAGTATATCGTACATGTGCACATGTGCATGAATCGAGATGTGCTTATGTGTTTTCCTCCGGAGGGAAACGCTGCTCTACTTTCCCTCGACCTACCCATATGGCAAATATGTCATGCTACTGCTTTCTACAGCCCAGGTCTCTGTCCTCACTCTGACTGAGCCTGACTTCTTCTACACAAACAGAGCTGGAAAGTTGATTACTTTAAAACACTTTAAAGTCTGCTGAACTAGTAAAGAGGCTAGTAAGGAGAAAAGTCATGTACTTAAGCATTGTCTTTGTTTAGTTTGTGTTTTTATGGCTGATGATATCAAAGGGATAGTTCACCCTAAAATCCAGTTTACATATTTTTCCACTTGGCAGTAGTGCTGTTAGCTGTTTCTATCTACATGATTTTGGTATA
>NW_005187488.1:306456-314766 GCF_000239375.1 Pundamilia nyererei | reverse complement strand
AAAAAAAAAGAAAGAAATTGAAGATAAGACATTTTCTGTGTAGAAGGAAAAATGTTTAAAGTTACAACATTAATTAAGACTATTGCAAACACACCAAAGTATAAGGTCTGCTTCCTTTGTGTTATTAGCTAAGTTGTCACAGGAACAGGAGTATATTACTGTGATCCTAGTCAGGGCTGTTGGTTGTTTTTCATTATAGTGGAAATTGTAATATGAGTAAACATAAAGTGGTTAAAAATTATTTACAGCCTAAATCTAGCCACCAGCTGTTGCCCAAGTGCTGGATCAACAGACAGAACGATGGCCCTGCAGCCAGAAGGACAACAACTTTGCCACATGAACTAAAAGCTGGCTTTGCCTTTTTTCCCTCTCCACACCCATAATTCAACTGACAATATAGCAAAACTGCTTACACATACATCAATTTGGTATTAATTTTATTCAAAAACTCTTGACCTGCCTGATGCAGTTGCAGCACCTCTGCAGTGCACTCATCCCAAGTATCTCCTTGTCTATGCAATAAGCCTAATGACTTTGAGGGCCACATTCATAATCACAGGGGTGGGCAGTGTCAGGCGGATTAGGACTCCAGATGGTGCTGTTACTGCCTGACTGTCTGTCTGGCAACGAATGTACAGCTGCGGGAGGTCACATGTTTTTACTACAGCGGTAAGCTCTGCCTCTGCAGCCGAGACGCACAGCATCACAGACTCCTGTCACCTCTAACAGCTGATACAGTGTTTCTGGGGTTTTAAGGTATGCTTTGTGTGCAGTGGGTGTGTTTTTAGTCTGCCTTTTATAGCAAAGTTTAGTGGACCATGCAACAGATGTCATGCTATCAAATTAAAGCTTAATGCCCGGTCTGGGAAAGAAAAACACTTCAGAGCTAACCATGACACCGCAGAGGTTAAACACTCCACCGTGTGTGTCCGTCCACTCATGCCCGGGTCACTGTGTGGGTTTGATCTGCCTTAGAGAGACTCCAGCTAGCTTCACTACACATGAGGGATAACACTTGCTGTTGGAAGAGCTCTCAAGTATGCTCATCTCATTTCCTCTCCTAGATATCACCTCAGCAGTGACACCGGTTGCATTTAAGAGCAACTCCCCAGGAAGCACAGCAGTCAGTGTTATCCCTTTTGACTGAAGCAGAGAGGTTGGCTTTTTTTTTTATGCCAGGCGTCAGCTGCTTGCACCCCTGGGTCATGGTACTCTGAACAAAAACCAGGGGATTTGCATAATTCATTACAGTCGCTGTGGAGCGGAGAGGCGACACAGGTGTCCCGGGCATTGTGGGAGAACGAGCATGTCTAAGAAGCCAAAGGTAAAAAGGAAAAAAAAGAAAATTACATACAACCTGTTCTTGAACCTGTTCTTGTTTCTGTGTAATCAGCAGCTTACTTCTCTCTTCAGAGCTTGTACTATTAGTTGTAGCACTGGATTGTTTTTCTCAAAGCTTTTTTTTTATTGCTAGTGTTTTTTCTGTTTGTAGTGCTTGCTGCTTCCAGGTTTGTTTGTGATGACGTCGACAGTCTGCCGTACTGTATATCCTGTCTGTGAGGTCTCTTATCATGGGCCTATACTGCTGGAATTCCATGCAATATACATTAAGTGAAGCTTAGTTTTTAATCATGGGTTGTTGTGGGACTGTGTCTTGTATAAAGCCACTGATGCTGCAGGTGAAAGGCAAGCTGCAGGGTCATCTTTCTCTTCACATGTGAAGAGAACTCCAGCTGGTCCAGTGAAAGAGTCAAACAGCTAAATGCTTTGTGGCAGACTCTTTCTTTTATAGTGCAGGACCATTTACCCTGTGTTATTTTATATATATGGCAGTGTCGCTAAAGCTTTTGTCTTGTGAGTCCTCATAATTCCTTGCCTGCTTGTGGCAGATTTTGATTGTTTTGTTTTGTTTAGTTCATGAATTTTTATAAGCAGTAAAGGAAGTTGTATTGTGCTGTTAGATTATATGATTATTTTTATATCATTGTAAAATGACTAAAAAGTGAATGTCTTTGTAAATCTTTGACTAATCTAGATGAAAATGCTAAGAGCATTTTTTTTATTTACATTACATATTTACATATTTACATTTATTGGAATTTTTCTGTCAGGTGAGAAATGATGAGACAAGGCAGCACAAATAAATATTGCAAAGGTCATGCACTTAAACGTGCACGAGTGGGAAATCACTCGTAAAACCTTTGCCACAGATCACGTGTGCTGTAAAACATCAGTAATGTAGTAGAATAAAACATTTTTACTAACAAACAACAACAAAAAAATAAAAATTCTGCACACACATAATATATTTCTAAATGTTTAGATTTTAGTTTAGTCCACAATCTACCACAAAGTTAGGTAAATTAGCAATGCTATATGATAAATTAACATAATATTATAAAATAGACCAGTACAGATTTTATTTTAGTATTTTGGATAGCAAGAAGCAAAACATAGAGGGAGTAGGATAATGACTCCTGTAGGCTGGAGCCTTCCTCTTCCCACATTGACTTCAAGCGACCAGATCTTCACAGTTTCTAACCATGTTTCATGTCAGTCATTTCTTCTGCTCTAAATCCTGGATTGGTTGAACGGCCAAAGCAGATTTAAATCTCCTTACTGAGAGAAGCAATCATTACAAAGTGAGTCAGGGGATCAAGTGGACATAAGCAATAACCCCTGTGGGTGTTTTTATGTGGAAGGTGGATTGTCATCCCTCCAGAATAAGGATGCACTCTACATAGAGAAAGATTGAATGGCACAAGGGACAATTGCCTTACAGCAAGACGCAGGTCTGCACAAAAGTGGATGAGACTACGTTGTATACATGTGCTGTGACAGGAAACTAAACTCATCGCGGTGTGTTCAGAGACATGGGTCTGAAAATGGACCAGTAACTAACCCAAATACAGTTTTTATAATCACAACCACTCAACACTTCCCCCCAGCTCTGTGGAGCTTTTTAGTGCCTTTGTGCTCTTTTTCTTTTTTAATTCACTCTCACTGCTTTCATAGTGTGAGATTATTCCCAGTTGTTCTTCTCAGGGGGGAAAAAAGGAACAAACAACTAATGGCAGACAGTGTTAGTGATTAGATATTTTCCAGCCAACTAATATACTCATTGTATGAAATATACTAGTTGTAAAAAGGTCAACTAGTCTAAAGGATAGAAAACACTTAACATTCAAACTATTTTGTGTGTATTTTGTATGAAATCATTAATCACATCCCTTATTAATCAAATCATGTTTCAAATGTTGCTGAAATGTGCAGCACATGACAACAGGTGTAACATTGCAAAGAATAGTTTGCAGAACTTAGCTAATCTTAGCAGTGCTGGCAGCAGTAGTCCTGGTTTCTTCCAGGCTAATTTCCACACCACGGTGCAGAATGTGGTTACACCTGGCTTCATTTGTTTGGTTATTCCAGTTTATTCAGTCAGAGCCCACATGGCGCTGCAGCGCCGATTAGTGGCAGGTGGCACTGTAACATCTTTTGAACTGGTAATTGTCGTTGTAGATGTATAAAAGAAGCTGTTGCTGTTAGCGTTTTTGGTGCCAAATAGCAAGGGCAGAAATGTTTAAACGTCTAATCGCACACATTCCTCTTAGTGACTAGCTGATGTGCTCAGTGGAGTCTTTCTCTCAGGAGCTGGTAGACAAAAACTGGACTACAAAATAAAGCTGTCTTATTAAACACATGGCACAGAAATATTTATCTAGTAAATATATATTTAACGACAGCTCCATGTCAGGACTGTTTCAATTATCTCTCTATGGCCAAAAGTTTAATGTAAGTCAAGAAATCAACATAAGTCAGTGTCTTAAGTGAGCTTGTATGTGAACTGAATTACCAGCTGTCAGGCCATACATTTAACTGATTAAAAATGAGTGGGCCCAGGCTCTGTGCCAGAACCGTTTGGAGTGATGAAAGTGTTTCTCTGTCTTTGTCCATCTTGTGCCATCAGTGGATCATACAACTACTGCATTTGATACTTATGAAAATGTGTTTGCACACACAGTGTGAGTGCATCATCCTCTTCTTGTGTGTTCCTGACCTACATGTGACTTTATTGGTCAGAGCAGTACCGATTTGATGACTGAAGAGTTTTTCCTATGAGTCCATGTGGAACAGCCGATGCGTTGATGTGTTCAGCGAGCGTGAAGTGAGTCAGTTTAGCACCACACACTGCACTGCAGCCGCCAGAAGTTGTACATTGTTGTTGAGTACAGTAATAAATGCCAGCGCTTCGGACTTCATCAAGTGTTTGCTTCCCTTAGCTGTTCACAAACTCTGAGCTCATGATCTTCATTCCCTTTGGCGTGCTTGACAAGCTTCCTTTGTCTCCACGGACTAAACACATCTTGGGACGGGTAAGATGGAGTCAACTTTTCAGTAAAGGCTTTGCGATTTCTTTGCTTTCTTTCTTTGGACATTTCCTGTTCTGTTTTATGATTATTTTATTTTAAGAACAGATGAGAAATGTAAGTGGTGTGGGCGCAGGTTCAATGCTATTCTTAGGTTTGGTACACATGCTAGCGGGATGCCCTTTGGTGATGTGGGGGAAGCAGCAGTCGAACTGTCGAGATGCTCCGAGAGGCAACAGGAAGCAGAACAGCTGTGGCTTCTGTCTCTCTTTCTCATTCGTCTCTTTTTCTTTCTCCATTATTTTTCTCCGTGTATCTCTCTCTCATTCCCCCTCCTCTTCGTTCTCTCACCATCTGTAATTAGAGATGGTCCCTGGGCTCAAGTGGCCCTGCATGTACTGTAGCTAGGTAACATCAGTCAGATGTTGGCTGCAGGCCCTGTGGGTTTTATTAGATTAGAATCACAGTGAGGGGATGGATTCTCCAGCTTCATCTGGAAATTTTGCATCGGGATGCTATTCCACCTTAATCCTTTATACTCATTTTTATCTGGTGTAAACAGTAACTTTTGTTTTGTTATTTTGTTATTAAAAGTATCAGTACTTTATATTTTCTCAAAAACCCGTCTTTCAGTTTAATAAAAATAAGCCAAAACTTTCAAATCTGTGCTTTATTACAATAGATTTGTGAATGTCTTCATCCATGTTATTTATAAATGTAAAGCTATAGCAAGCAGAAATTATCTATGCCACTTTACGCCCAAAGATAACAAAAAAGCATTTTTGCTGTTCAGTTATTAAGATGTCATAGCTTGTTTACAGAAACCAAACTGACAATACTGTAATTTCTTGATAAGGATTCATTTGTAGGTATTTGTAGGTTACCACTTGCATGTATTAAATTAAAGTGGGCGATCGTGGCTCAAGAGTTGGGAGTTCGCCTTGTAATCGGAAGGTTGCCAGTTCGAGCCCCGGCTCGGACAGTCTCGGTCGTTGTGTCCTTGGGCAAGACACTTCACCCGTTGCCTACTGGTGGTGGTCAGAGGGCCCGGTGGCGCCAGTGTCCGGCAGCCTCGCCTCTGTCAGTGCGCCCCAGGGTGGCTGTGGCTCCAATGTAGCTTGCCATCACCAGTGTGTGAATGGGTGGATGACTGGATATGTAAAGCGCTTTGGGGTCCTTAGGGACTAGTAAAAGCGCTATATAAATACAGGCCATTTACCATTTAAAGAAATTAACCCAAAAAAAGATATGTCTTAATGAATTTTAGGAGTACTGGGGGTAGACAGCAAGTAGTTGCTTCCTCTTTTTAAGATTATGTGTTTAAACTAAGACCCAGGTTGCCTGTAGTTTGCTTGAAAGACATCAACTTGTCTGCAAACACTTGCAAACTAGATAAACTGTGAAAAGTGTGACACAAAGAAGAAGCAGAAGTTTGCCTTCAAAGTAAAAGTTGCAGATTTTGAAACGTGTTGTCTGCAATGATGAAGCACAAGTTTTACTAGCCCTAGGCTACTATTGTGACGAGTGTTTGCAGACAAGTCAAGTTTATTTCTATAGCACATTTAAGAACAACAGCTTTGGACAAAGAGCTGCATATCTAATATAATCAAATAACATTAAAAAAAATAGGACAAAATGACGGTTTACGAAAAGAATCAGAGAAAGTCAAAGTATTCACATCTCATTCTTATTGCAGTTTTCAAGCAGCTTAAAGTGTCTAATGTTGCCGAGTTCCTGATGAAGAAATAGGTTGTTCCAGAGTTTTGGAGCAGCACAGATATCTTCTGTGCTTTAAACTAGATTTAAAGATCATTTGCTCAGCAGACCTCAGTGATCTAGGCGGGAATGCGCAAACTTAAAAGATCAGAGGTGTAAAATTGTGCCAACCTCTGGAATGCATTCAAGGCATTAAATAAACTCAATTCAGGAACTGATTGGCAGTCAGTGCGGGGATGCTAATATAGGTGATATGTAGTCTTGCTTGCATATGCCAGTTATGAAGCGTGCCGCAGCATTTAGGACCAGCTGCGGTTGGCTAAGCAGCTGAACCTGAATATAAACTATTACAGTAGTCAAGTCGAGGCCTAAGTTGACCCGATTCTGGCTCCAGCTTTATATTTTTTATACAGACACAGGACTGATATCAAGCTTTTCATCTAACTTGGGACAAAAAAGTTATAAACACATTGATTTTATTTCTGTCTAACAAATCAGCTAAAAAAACAAACATGAGTACTGAATTTGGATCCAAAACCTTTAAAATTCAAGCATTTGACTACATGTGAATTTATGCAATAACTGCTGGTTGTCTCAAGACTTTGCAGGATCATCTGAGTACAGTAAATATGTTCTTGTGAAAGTAGGGTAAGAAAATCAAATTAAATTAAATGGTAGATTTTTTGTACGGGGATTTTTTTATAGACAAAAGGATTCATTTAGCAGTTCTTGAAAGCCTCTTGGATAGTTTCATTTATATAATAGCATTCTTGGCAGGGCAGTCGCCCTTAGGAGGGGCCTGTCTGACATTTCCTCAGTGATCTAATTGTAGTGTATTTTAGCCCATTAGTGGTCTATTAAAGTTTGCTAAACATCATTTGTATGCCTTGTTATGATTGTACTTTTGACAGAAAACAAAACACTGTTCATGTTGTTAGTGATTGTCTCCATCTCTGGCGATACGCCTCGGTCATAATCAATCAATTATCGTCAGTGTCTGCTATTGCTTTGTCTCTTGTTTATGATGTCTTCAGTGTTATGATGTTGTATTGATATAAGGCGGATTAACTCATGAACCTGAGTGCTTCATCACTTGCAAGTGCGTGCGGCAGTGCTGAGAGGTTGTGTTTTGGGCTATTTACTTTGAGAGTGGTAGCGAGTGTGAAGTCACACTAGCATGAAAACTGTCCACTCCTGGTTTGGTGGTCCGGTGCCTCGAGAGACTATCCTGTTACTGAGTGTACACAGGTGTGATCCGTTCGCTTAACCCGATACATCGAACTGCTCTCATCTGACTTGCTTGAATTGCAAAACTGAATCTTCGTTTCTTCTCTTCCTCTGAAGGTGCTTGGAGCAGAGGGAGGCTGATCTAAAAATAGTGAGATGTAAAGACCACGCTTGGTAATGAATTATGCATAATCACTAAGCTTCAGTAAATTTTCTAATAGCTTCCTAGAAATTTTTTCAAGTGGTTACATCCCATCATCTTCAATGTAGTTCTTAAATCACAAAGTCTGTTTGCACCCAGATGATACTGTAGGTATGATAGATGAGGGACAAGCTAAAGAAGCAGGGTTACTTTAGGGTTTGAGGAGTATTACAGGTTGACAGGTGTGGAGATTTTGGAGTGATATTATATAGCCTTTGCTTAGGCTGCTGCCCCCGCGACCTGGCCCCGGACAAAGCGGATGAGGATGGATGGATGGATGGATGGATATTATATAGCACTCTCACCAACATGATGAATACTCAAAATAACATTTTTGATAATGGCAATCGCCATTTTTAAAAACTTGAAGAAGAGGCACTAAGCCTCCACTGGTAAACAAATGGTGTCCCAGTATATAAAATGGTTTCTCCTCTTCATTACCAATCTGGATATATAGTATATTTGGCCTTCTACCATATTTAAAGCTTGGAATGCTTTTAATGTCTTGGTTTCAGGTAGTAGAGCTTGTTGTCCATTAATCAAAAGGTCGATGGTTCGATCTCCATCACCTTCATGTGCTAAAGAGTCCTGGCAACTATTTCCATCTTTGTGTGCTGAAATGGAAGCGCCAAACTGAAGTCTTATATATTTTGCAGTAAGTGAAGTGCACAATTTTTCTTAATTAGGCTTTTATGAAGCATCGCCTTTTTTCTTTTTTAAAAAGGCTTTAATCTCAAGCTTGAAAGCAAATGCACCTCGCCAAATTAAATAATTAGACACATAACCCCCATTGAAACC
>NW_005187488.1:283666-305895 GCF_000239375.1 Pundamilia nyererei | reverse complement strand
TTTTTTTTTTTTCAAAAGTGAATGAAATTGGGATGTTATATTGATTCCTCTCCCATGGTCCAATTACTGTACGCTGTTTTTGTAAGCTATCCTTTTTGCCCTTTATGTACTTGTCAGTGTGAGAGCCTGCTGACGTCATTGTGTGCATGTATACTGATCAATAAGCCAAAGGCAATGCCGGCACTCATTTCTGTGGCAGAAGCAGAAGACATTGATCTGTCAAATCCCGAGCTGATAATCATAGTGATGCCTGCTGGCAGTGAAGAATGCTATTATGTTGTGCTATATTTACTTTATAGGAAAATAAAACAACTAATCTGAACTGTAACTTTATTAATTTGACATCGATTACACGATTACACATTTAAATAAACTTCACTGGCCTAAGCATAAAATCTTGGCAGGGTTGGCTGGAGCCTCATCGCTCGATAAACATGTTGTCATTTTTATGCATTACTTTAATTTAGTAGGATCTTAAAAATCTCTTTTTATTTAGAGTTTGCAGAATATACCCTGATTATTGTGAATTTTTGGCAGTATGTAGCGGATTTTACATGCAGAAGTCACTTTTGGTACACGTTCAGAGACACGGTATCACACTTTCTGATCAAATGTCATCACGCTCAGCATGTTAAGGTTTTTGCCTCTAGCCTTTAGCTTAATTAGTCTGCCTTTCACCTTCTCACCTTGACCTCATGTTGCCATCAACAGGGTTTAGGTTAGATCTGAAAATATTAATGTGCAAAGGTTTGAGATACTCTAGATTCGTATCTGTCATATTGTACCACCAGGAAGGCTTCTGCTCTGCTTCTAATTCATCATGCATGACAGTAACTCCAAACATACAGCCACACAGAAACATTGGGGAAGAACAGGAAGTCCTGCAACTGTGTAAAATGTGGGCCAAAGGCCTTAAAGATCTTACAGATTGTACACAAGTGAAGCAAAAAGAACCGGTGCTACTTTGAAGGCAAAAAAGTATCAGAGATCAAAGAAAATATCAAAACCGACCATCAAAATTTGAGCTCATGCTGCCGATTGAATGAAGCCTGTCTGTACAGAGAGACGCCATCCTGCCCTTGATGAGGACATGCTGTTCACATTTAATGAAGGACTAGGAGCTTAAAAACAAGGTGACTGGACTGGACTAACAGAGAGTGCACATTTCCACACAGTCAGGAAAAAAAACCCATAGAATAAATGTTTTATTTTACATATAACCTTTTCCCTGAAGGATACATTTTAATGTAATCCCCCTCATATCACAAACATTTAAATTTGCAACTATTTTTCCAGTAAACTGTAACAATTAATTATTTTTGAATTATGTTACTCTAATTTTGGAAAATCTTTAGAAAACACTGGTCAAGACTATTAGAAAATGTACTTTGTAACATACTTTTACCTAAGGGACAAAAATCTTTTTTCTTTGTCAAGGGGCCAGAAAATGTACAAACATCTGTTTAGTAAGGCGACATAGTCAATACAAAAATAGTATAAAAAGCAATCATGCTTACATGCTTAGTAACCCTCCCATGATACACATACTGATTCATGAAGAATGACACAATTGAAAGAGTCAAGACGCATTTTTTAAATGATTTTATATTACACAACAGTGGAGTTCAGCTCCAAATAAAAGAAATAGAGCTTAAAACCACTGTTGCAGTGACATGAGGATGACTATACCACGGTGTGTCACATGCCGAGCAAACACCCTGAATGATAATCCTCAGAAAGGGGTTAACCCTGATCAAACCAAATATTCACAATATAATCTAGGATTTAGGCTGGGCTGCCCAAAACAATATTTTCTCTCCATCAAAAAGGGAAAAAAATACAAATCTGGGTTTACCAGAATGTCATATGAAGCTCAGAGCTTGTATAATCATCCAGGTTGGACATTAAATGGCACAACTGCTTACTCACTTCTCATCTGTGCTTTTCAGTTTGTATTTTTCCACTGACTGTGCTGCATTCCCCTGTTGTTGCTCCCCTTTTTGTAACCAGAAAATTAAGATTAGTTAAAGGTTTATTTTGCAAACTTATGACTAAGCTTTTACGTCACGTGTTGACTCATGTTTTACCACTATTAGATTACTGAACATCTCAGCCTGTGTACGATCTGACGTAACAGCAATGTGATGAAAAAGCACACATCACAGCTTCGTCACTGGCTCTGATCATAAAGAGATGGATCTGAGTTTCTTTAGAGTAACCGCTGCAGTTTTAAATGCCAGTTTACATGGCTATAATGTCAGACATGTAAGAGTTGTTTTGTTTTTTTTACCTTACTTTTGTGTCATTAAAAGACCAAACGGAAAATTTCCCACTTTTTTCCCACTGATGATGAAAGCAAATATAGCATTCTGTCGATGTCGCGAACGTAATCGCTTCCTGACGTTTTCTAAGCAACATGTGTTTAGACTAAAGTTCAAGCCCTTTAAGCCTTTGTCTCTACCGAGTGTAACCTCTTGAAGGCGAAGTGGAACACATGTAAACTTCCCAGATCACACACTCACACACAGACATAAAAAGCTTCTGCAGCTGCTTTTGGTGCTTTCTGGAATTTTCAGGCCGGCCCTTTCAGTCGGAGATCTTACTTCCTAACTAGCTGTATGTGTGTGTGTGTGTGTGCGTTTGAGACAGAGAGTGTGTGTGTGGGAGGGGAGAGGGGCACGGGGGCTTGTTTTTGGGGCTGGAGGACGGCCGCAGTGCTCCAAAGGAGTGCTCTCGCAGCGTGGGAACGACGCTTGTCTTTTCTCTGCCTCTCAGGGACTAAAGTAGGCCAAAGAAGGACTGAGAGGAGCCAACTTTCTCCTCCAGATCCAACTTTCGCTGCTCAGGCTACAGAAGCAAAGCTCTGGAGCCAAGACAAGGGGATTTGTAGGAGTGAAGCAGTCAGGCTGGTAGGAGTTCCTGTACTCCGTGAGAAGATGGGCAGCAGCTGAGGAGATTTTCTCCCAGCCCGGCTGAACAGCAATAGCAGTCAACTGGGCAGAAATGTATCACTCTGGCAGTGAGGAGTCAGATCTGGTAAGTTTGTATAAACATGCTTTCTGCCGTGTCCTTTTCTGAGCCTAGCTTCTTCTTTACTTTAGACAAAGAGGGAGGTTCTTGTTGGAGAATGGAAGATATCAATGTGATATTTAAAGGGGTATCATCACACATAAGTGATATTTTACTCCACTGGTGCTTCAACAGAAAGTTAGTGAGGCTCTTTCTCAAGTTGCACATGTTAACTCTCATGCAGCATGCTCTTAAGACAAAGAGACTCGTGTGAGCAACCAGTATGAATTTGTGAGCACCGCTGCACGACCACTGCTAGCCTGTAGTGAGGAAATGAGATGGTGTTTAACAAATGGGGAGAGGGAAAGAAAGTCAACAGCCAGGAAGAGGTAGGTTTTTATATACAGAGACCGGTAGAGAGCACATACCTAGGCTCAGCCTGAATGTTTTGTTTCAAAAAGAGGTTCTTAAAGAGTATAAATGAGTGAATGTCATGTCCAAGAGACTTTCTAGTTAGTATCTCAAATATTTACTGTTCTGGTTGTGTGTGCTTCATGTCTTTGTACGGGTGAATGAAATGATTACAGAAACCTTTAAATTCTGCCTTTTGGCAGTGGTTGTCATAAATAAAATACCAGTTTGATAACACACATCCTAACAAGCAGGGTTTAGACCCCAGGAGCTTCATTTCAGATACTGGTGTAGAAGCCAAACACCTCAACAGTACAAAATTTATCAGGTTGAATTTAAAGACAATGAAAATATTTCCATTTGATGAAACGCTTCAAGTATAAAAAAGTTAGATGTAAAGTTTAAAACAATTACACACAACAGTAAACAATCTGTTTTAAAGAAGTTGGAACAAAATCATATAGATTACATTTTGCATGGATGATGCAGAAAACCAAAGGGATTTTTAGAGACTTTCCTTTGGTGTGCCAAACCAGGCTAACTAAAGCAAATAAATCATAGCTGCAACATTTAAATCACCTTCTTTATGCTGAGCTGTCAAATCAGATCTAGTCTGATAAACACAGGACCCGTGGAGGTCACTGGCACTCCACGGGTCCTGTGTTTATCGGACATCTAGTAGGGGCTCCTTTAGGGTTTGTAGCCAGTGGGGTGGGGACTACATGGCTCGGGCTTGTTCTAGCACATTTATGGATGCTCACTCAGCTTGGGATCTCAAGGGTTTTGACTGCAGTGTCATCATGTTGAGTTTTTGTCATCTTCCTTGAGCAGTTTTTGTGCTGTGGTGTGCTAGAGAGAAAATGCTCCCATCCACATGGATTCCAGGACTAACACTTTCCCAGCAGCAACGTTAAGCAACGCTCTGCTGGGAAAGTGTGTGTTTATTATTCATTCTTATTCTGTGCATATGTTCGTTGGGTGCATGTTCTGACTTTGTGGATGACTTGTAGCTATATGATAAACTATCTGATTAGCAAGTTGGTTGTCTTCACACATCCACAGAGAAGCATTTGCTTGATTACACGAGGTGCGTGTTAACGGGTTGTGGTGTGAACCTAGCCCTTTTGACTGACTGAACCCACTCTCTACGACTGCCTCCACTCGACTTGGCTTATCAAGCAGCACCATCTTTTCCAAGCGTGTAAGTGTTAGTGTGTGAATTTCTGTGTGCCACTGAGAGCTGTGGATAGGTGAGTTTACAGGCCTGATTATGAAGAGCTGTTTGGAAGATAATAGAAGGTCACAACATGAATTTGAAGCAAAGGACAAAGTGTGTTTATCATATACAGGTAAATATTGTAGAATTACCATCAGCCAGTTGTTCCACTGCACACCAACTAAAGGTAAATTGCACCCTTTATAGAGTTGAATACATATTCAGGGTTTATTTTTAATAAATTAGAGCTTTTCACTAATCCTCTGTGTATGTTGGGTTGGGGGCTCTGTATATATAGCAGACTAAAGTAGGGAGGTTTGAAGGGAGGTTTTTTGTTTCCTTTAACTCAGAAGTGGTTGGGAAATCCCAATTTGTTCCCAACAGGTCAGTTTTTCGGAAATTGGTCCAGAGTATATCATTTGTCGGTAAAATTAATGAGGCTGAAATACTATACTTGTGCACAGTGCCAGTTGTAGTATGATTTGTTTTACACCACTGAAGATGGTTAGCAGCTCGTGCTGCTCTCTAAGCCAGGTCTCATCAATCATGCGTCTGCTTTGTACACCAGGAAACTATCAGAATATTGATGATGCAAGTAACAAATAGCAGCACAGAGCAGCCCTCAGTCCTTTTTACCGTATCCCCCTTATCAGATATTTCATACAGTGATGCTGTTTCTTCACAAAGGAACCAGAGTGTGAAGAGGGAGGAAGAAACTAGATCTTGCTGTGAGGGGATTCACTGCTAATGAGACCAATTTCTCTCAAAGGGCGTTTGCTGCTGGTTGTAGGTAAAAATTTACTGGAGGAAAGGGATTAGCACATAATCTGCAGTTGTAGGGGACCCGTTACTCTGCATTTGTCTTGCTGTAGTGTTATAGAAACAGTGCAGCAGAATTGGAGCAAACATCCCAACAGTACATGTTCATTTGTAAGTCATGTAGTCATAACAGCTGAGCACAGAACAGTGCCTAATAAGGATAAATGAGTATGGGTTTATGGGGAGCTGTTGGCCTGTTATCAGACAGAAATGTCAAGTCGTTATATTTCACTTCCATCTCGAGTCTGACACTGTCTACTCTGACTCGGTGGGTATCTGGTTTTCTACAGCTAGTCTCTAGAGACCCCTGAAACTAACATCAGCCTTGCCAGGTAGTCCTTTAGGTAAATGTAAGTTCTCTTTAAGTTGTACTAAAATTTGTTTGAAGTCTACTGAATCTACTCTGACTTTGATATATTTGTTGTGTGTGATTGTTTTATTTGTGTGACTGTGATTATAACTACAACAGCTCTTTCATTTCACTGAGAACTTTTACCCAGTTTCTATAAGTTGTATTAAAAATGCTGACGTACAGAGTTTGCTGGGTTTCTAAAAAAAAAAGTAAAAACCTGCCAAAACAAGCTAACACTGGCTGTTTAAAATGTCTGTTTTATGGTGTGTAGCTTGAACTGTTTGATGACGGTGTTAATCTCGCCCATGGTTCTGATTGGCTTGTCCTTCTTTTGGTGCTTATTGGACCAGTGTTTTTTGTTTGTTTGTTTGTTTTTGGGGGGGTGTATTTTTAAATCCAAAAATATTTGTTTAATATCTCAATGAGGACAAAGCAGTCAACTTGGTGGAGTGGACAGATTAAAGAAGTCTGTAGCAAAGAAAGACAACTACTCTGACTTGCATCATAAAGTTTAAATTGCAGGTTTTAGCAGTCAGTTGTTTGATGGAGACTGAATTCAATAAAATAGCCATACATGGTACATACAAACTTTTCATTTAGCAACAATGTGTCAGGTTGTTATGCAGAAAAATATTGTTACACATTAGTCATTACTTCTTTTTTTTTTTACCAGTTAACAATATAAACCTGAGGCTACACTCCCACATACCAACACAAATCCTTATTTTAATGAGGACACACATATGAGCTTCCTTTTAGTGTTTACGTATGAATACAAACCCGACTACGCAAAGCAAAGTCGAAAAGTGACTTCAAAGCGATCTTTAAAGTGATTCTACTTTAGAAAGGTGAACAGGTAGAAAAGTCTGACTGCTCACCTTTGTTACCTGTTGAAGTTCATGCTCTGGCTGCTGGTCTTAGGTCAGCATGCACTCAGCTTCCTGGGTTCTTGGCAACATTTATGTTAGCATGATGTGTTTGCAGAGTCTTGCAAAGAGCCATAATTGTGTTAGCAGTATAATGCAATAAAAATGCAAG
Source organism: Pundamilia nyererei (assembly GCF_000239375.1). Taxonomy (NCBI): domain Eukaryota; kingdom Metazoa; phylum Chordata; class Actinopteri; order Cichliformes; family Cichlidae; genus Pundamilia; species Pundamilia nyererei. Next base: position 299,050 of record NW_005187488.1, on the reverse strand, counting down.
TAATGTCCAGATCTCCTGTAGATCGCACTACCATTTTCCTCCTCTGCCACATGAAATGTAATCAGCTGATTGCATTTTGAGTGAATCGTCCCAGCATGCAGATACCTAAAGAAACCTTTTAAAACAAGTCACGGCACAGTTGTAACTGCAATATAGTTACTTAATTTAGTGCAATAACACTCCAAAGGTTGATTCTGTTCATCTGGACGCAGCGTTTCCAGTGGGAGAAACGTTTCGTCACTCATCCAAGTGACTTTTTCAGTCTCAGCTGACTGCAGTAACACATTATCCAAGTTCATTCTATCTAACATTCACACTCCGATGAATGCATCTGAGAGCAACTCGGGATTCAGTATCTTATTGAAGGATACTTTGTGTACCCACTGAGCTATGGCTGCCCCAACCGTTATGTTGTTCTTCTTATCTTGTTTTCAAGTAACCAATCATTAAAAATAATCAGGGATAATTTCCAGTGTACTCTTTCTTGCCGATTCCTCCCTGTTTTGGTTAGTTATCTTATTCAGTAGTGATGTCTGATATTAGTTACAGTTGAATAGTTCAAAAGTTTCCCTTTTATATGTTTTCCTTTCATTATTCTAAAGTTTATCAATGTTTTGGTCTTACTTTATGTGACCAGTGATCAAAGGCCAGTGAATAAATGCATGTTTGAAATGCATACCTCCTCTCAAAGCGACCTGCCACGAGGCTTCTTACCAAGTTTCTAACTAGCCTTTAATCATGGTGCACTCCGGGATCCTGTCATGTAATCGACAGCCAGTGGGTCCATCACCTCGATGGGATGGTGCACTTATCTAATGCACTGGCACATGGAATGCTGGGTAAACACTTTCTCAGAGGCCTGTCAGTGTCACCTTGACGTCCATGCAGCCAATCCCTCTTTTGCAACGGCAGAGAGATCATTAGTCCTCCCCCATTTCTGTCTCTCTCCTTATTTCTTTCATGCACACTTTCGTTGTCTGTTACAAATGTAGCAGGAGTCTGTTTCTGTCTAACTTTCCTGCTCACTTTGCAGTCATTCCTGTGTTCTGTGTTAAATATTAGTAACCATTCCTTGTAGCGGTCACACATCGCTCACACTTGGCTGTCATGTCTGCTCCCATTGTCTTCGTTTGATGAAGGAGACGCTGTTTGTGGAACGATGATTTAATTGACTTTGTGTAGTGGCTTTGAGTGAAGTGGCAGTGATGGACAGATGGCTGGGAAAAGAAGCTTTGGTTCCAGCCAAGAATGAGTCATGCCAAGCTTGAAACTGCAAGCACACTCGCTCAGCCTATTGTCAGCCCACTGTAGTCAACTACAGTCTGTGTGCCTGAGCTGTAGATGGCTTGGCATGAGCAGTAATCTTTCTTCTTCAGCAGGATATGAGTTACAGTACGGTATACTGACCACAGTATCTCAGTTTTACAGTGATTGTATGCTGCATCTTTGAATTTATGTTGTGGTTATTTGTTTGTTAAGTTAGCAGACTGCACAATAAACTGCTGATTTTTGATTCCTTCTTTAAATAACTTTTATCTTGGCTTTGCTCTTTAGGCTCAGCAGTGCCCCCTTGCCCTCCAACTTTTAAGTGTTTGTTACTCATTTCTGATTGGATATATTTGCAACTATATCTTACACAATTGCCACTTTATCCCATCAGCAAAATATGCAATTAGTGCTAGGTTTAAAAAAAAAAAGCCTGGCAGATGAATAAATGAGCCTGGGTAGATGCACCTTTAGCTGCAACAAGCAGTTCATCACAAAATGCTGTCGGTCTCACCCAACTGAGATTTAAACTGAGTGGTCTCACTGTCGTTATTTCACTAATCTGCATATATACAATTAAATTGCCACCAGTGGAAGTACTAAAAGATAGAAATAACTCATATGGCAAGAAACAAACACATTAATAATCCAGAACTGTGACAAAGTCGTTGTAAAGTGGGATGAAGGGCCCAAAATAAACAAAACAAATACCAGCACAGTGCTTTGCCAGCTGTTGATGAGTCACTGAAGGCGCATGACAATTCTCTTCATCCTTCAGCAACAGAGTCAAGGAAACCCAAGCCGCTGAAAATCTCAAGAGAGAGAGAGATGAGAGATAAAAGAAGCAGAGTAAGAGGTCAGGATGGAATCCGAATGAATGGGAAAAGGTGAAATGAAGTGCAAACAGGAAAAAGGAATGTGAGAGGATATTTAGGAAACCACAAGAACAAGGGACATGAGTGCAGACATGAGTGAGAGTGCAGTGCTGAGCTTGAGTTAGGTCGCAGAGAAAGAATCGAGAGTAAAACTGGTAAAACTGACTAACAAAAAGGCCAGCGTGAGCACTTTATAGCCTGCTTAAATAGACTCCATGTTCTGCATGGCTAAAGCTCTCTTTTTTCCATAGTGGACATGTACTGTATAGAGTAGTAGCAGCAGACTCTAAAAATGAAAATAGAAGCTCTCGGATCATGAAGAGATTCCCTGGTGTAATGGCTTCACCCAGCGTAAGTGATTGTGTCAGATATAAGAGGCAGCAACAACTGAGTCAGCTTCCTCTTTCACTGTGGATATTTCCACTGTGATTTGTATGTTCTAGTGTAATGATCGCCATCCTGTCGCTCCATGTAGAGGTCAGTGGCGGTCTTGCAGCAAGTACCTCGGTCTAAATAAATTAATAAAGGTGATGTAGATATTTAAGGACCTCTCAATTCCCCACCTCCACTTTTACCCATTCTGTGTGCTGCTTTTAAACAGCCACCCCTGAAACGAAACCTGTTCTCTGTCCCGAGTCTAAAGCCATTTAAGCAGCTCTGAATCTCTGTATTAAATTTTCTGGCACAAGTTGACCAAAAACTGATGATTTCATTTCAGTAAGCATTTTGAATTTCAGTCTCATTTTTGCACTTGATATGATGTCAGGACCTAATTGGATACTGGATACTTCTTGTGGGAAACATAGATGTCGGTAGCAATTTTCGAAACCCATTCTAGTCTGTGTTGTGACAACTTGCAGCATAAATGAAAATACTTGACCTGTTGGGAATAGTCTCGGCACAGTACTAGCGTTTCACTTCCTCAAGCAATGCTATTTAGTACTCAAGTGTCTCGTATCATATTTGGTGGCAAATGTGATGTGATATGTGGCTTTTTGCAGAGCATCAAACTGCTGCGCTCGCTCAGATGTTTGTTAGCGGTACACCGAATTTTCATCTCCTTTTGATGGTGACGTGCTCACCCAATCTGCTGGGTGAGCCCAGATAGAAAGAGAGTACTTCTCCTTATGGATCAGAGCGACACCATACTGCTGTTAGATTATTATTAGTGTCCTGTGTGTGGTGACACAGTGCTGTCAGTATCACAGGTCAGGCGTGTCGGCCAGCCGGAGGCTTGTTCTGTCGCTGCAAGTTTCCATCAGAGCGCAGCCTTCACAACTCCACCAGCCTCCTCCCCGGGCTCCACAGCTCCACGTTCAGAGCATCTGTGCCCTGCCCTTAGAGCTCTGCGGGCCAGTGTTGAGCCACCAGAACAAAACATATGTGACCCTCGCATGATTTTATAGTGCTGTGGACTGGTCTACTGAACTGCTGCATTTGAGGATATGTCATGTTACGAAGGTTCTCATGACACCTTTTCTTTTAACTCTGAGTGTGCACTGGCTTTTGTTTTGTCCACCCTTTCTGTTCATTTGGTTCTAAACTATAATCAGATAAGATTAAGATTAAGATAATTGGCCTTAACAATATACAATTACATTAATTATCCTTCAGCGTTTTCCTTTGTGTACAGAGTGTCACGAAGTGCCTGTATTGGAAAGACTTAAAGTAAATGGATTCCTGTCATTTGTTGCTTTTGATAAACACCAATGATTAACGTGTCATTCAGAGACCTACAGTTAGTGCTCCTCAGGGAGTTGCTTCACTGGCCAGTTTAAATCGCTCGTCCCACAATTTGACCCCTGACTCAAATGAGCACAGTCTCCTGACAGGTCACACTGACACACATCATGTGTCAGCAGAGCAAAAAAAAATCATTCTGAATAATCCTTCTGCAGGGTTTAACTTCTGCTAGTCCTATATGAGGATGGGAAATTTTTAATTAACGTTGTAATTATTCTCATTTGTCCTTTGTGGCTTTGCAGTGCTCTGCTCACATGTAATGAATCAGCACTGATCTGACAGGAGAGGATTTAGAGCAGCTTTCACCTCACAATCCCTGCTGCTGAGAGCAGAGGGAAGAAGACATAATTAAAAAAGATACAGTATATTAAACTTACTTCAGCATAATGCATACAGTGCAGTGCTAATTATTCTTCTTATTTTCTTTCTATAAAATGTCCAAGGTGGTCATTTGCTCCGCAGTTTAAAGTCCACAGATATTGATCTTTAGAAAGTGTGTACAAAAACACCTCAGACAAGAAGTTATACAGAGAAAACACGCTGCACTTGTTTCATTAATGTTGAAAACACTGTTTGTTTGTTTTTTAAATCTATTTTGTTTTGTTTTTTAGACTCACAGGAAATATGAACATCGACATGTTCAACATGATTATCTACAAGCCTGCTCCTTAATTCCTCTAATTTCTTAAATAAAAAGCCAAGTGGTTCAAAGGCAAAGCTTCTTTTAGGGACTCCCTGAGCAGCTGACCTTGAAGTAACAATGATGCAGAAAATACCCACAATTAAAAAGCTGATAACAACAAATTTCTGGCATTTTTGCTTTGAAATGAAAATGATGAACTGACTGCCAGAGCAGTTTATTTTCTGTCAGTTGATTATATGATAACTTCCAGCTCTACCAACAGTTTTGTTTAGCTTTTTTTGCTTTGCTCGTGTTGAAATTCTTGAGTGTTTGTTCTGATGTGTTGCACTGATGTGTTGAAATGGTAACTGGCTGGTTTCTTCCATGCAAAAATGTGCTTCTTTTCTCTTTTCATTACATCATTGTGAAATATCCATGTTGGGTTTTAGGACTGCATTGTTTTTGTTTTTGTTTTCTTTTGTTTGGGTTTTTTTTGTTGTTGATAAAACCAGCAGCATTTTGCTTTTCCAGAGGAGGGAGTACAACGAAAAGTTGGAGAGATAATGCAAGAATAGATATGAAAGTAATTAAAGATGCAGTTTTAATGATGCATTTGCATTCTGACTTGTACTTTGGATCCTTCCTGAAAAAATTATGAGGTGACATCAGTTTCAGCAGCTATAAACGGCTCATATCACAGTGTGAATGTAGTGCACATAGAAGACAGCACGGTGCACGGTTGGCACATAAACAGTGTCCATATAGCGCATGCACTGCCCAGCACTGGTCACTGCAGAGACACAAGGAGCAGATGGACTGACTGTGAGGGGTAACTGAAGGAAAAAAATAAGAGAGGAGTGACAGAGGAGGAGGAGGAGGAAGAGGAGGAGAAGGGGTGGGTAGAGACAGAGATAGAGAGGCAGAATCACTGAAGTAGTACAGGAGGGCTTGTGAAGGGGAGTGAGCAAGACAAATACTGACAGGCTGAGACACAGAATGAGAAAGGGAGAGCTTCCAGCACCTTAAAGGCAGCAGCAGCAGCTTCATTAGTATCAGGAGGAGAGTCGGTCACATGCAGCCACACCGGGACTCATGTAGATAAACCGCTTTTACCCATCGCTTATGGAGCAGCAGCACAGGGAGTCTACAGTGGAGGACAACAAGGCTGGAGCCAGAGCTTTAAGGAGAGGATGAGAAGCATCACTGCAACCTGACTGACACCGGGAGTCAGCCTCAGCACCTGCAGCGGCAGACTGAGCACTCCGGCTATCAAGGAGACTGGGGCAGACGGGGAGAGAGCTGCTGAGATTATGCGCGGGGCAGAGAGCTCCTGTGGATTCCCCATCTTTGGCAACAGCAGCAGCAGCAGAGGGGGCAGGAGCTGTGGCTCTACAGACAGCAGCCGAGCTAGCTGGAGCTGCAGAAAAACAGGAAGCTCTAAAGCAATTCATTTATCCAGAGATGAAGGTAGCACTTACAGCCAAGGTGTAACAGGAACCAGCTGTCGATGTAGCCACAGTGTTGACTGTACCTGTAGCCAGAGCAGTGACGGTAGCTGCAAGGTGACCACAGCAGTGCAGTCAGGTGTAATTGTAGTAGTAGCAGGGGGGCAGTGGCTCAGGACCCTGAATGACCAGTGTGGCTGATGAAGGCCACCTGGATCCGCTTGCTGAAACGAGCCAAAGGAGGTCGTGTCAAGAGCTCCGATGCCTGTGTAAGGGGACTTTTGAGTGTGCTTACATCATGAAAATCAGTGTGTTCTGTGTGCGTGCACTTGTGTTTTGTGCGTCTGTGCTTCCTTCATGCATCCATCTATCAGTCAGCAGTGCTGGGGTCACTCTGGCATTGTTATGTATTGCCTGGTGATGATGAGAAGTTGGGTGCTGTTATCAGTTATGGCTGTCAGATTCTGGGCAGAGCTCCATATCACCTCCCTCTGACCTACTGGGACGGTGTTCTCGATCACGCTTCATCTTTAATCGTGACCTGAGTAATGATAGCAGTCCAGGTATGCTCACCTGCACTTTTCAAGTACAAAAAAAAAGGTTTATGTGCATTAAATAATAGTTATAGGCCATGATAAGGAGCAGCATTTTCCAAAGAAGTAATTTATACTGTAGGTAAAAATGTTTTGAAAACCACAGGTGGATTGAAAGCAAAAGAAGCCAATACAGCCAATACAATCTAGCTAATTAACGTAGTTTAAAATGAGCTGTTTATTTCAGGTGAGAGGGATGAGAAACAGAGAGGTGATTGATGTAAAGAAGGGCTTTGTCGTAGATGGAGGAGATAAATTTTAATAACCTTGTTTTATCAACAGCAACAAAACTCGTCTCTTTACTATAGCGTAAGTGGAGAGGAGGCACGATCATCCTTCGTATGTATGTGATGGCTGGATAATTCTAATCAGGCACAGAGTGAGGGAGGCTATTTTTAGCTCAGACAGAAACAGAGTGTAATGGTGCAGTGAGATGAATGAAAGACCTTGTGTGGGTGTCAGAGAAGCGTGCAGGTAAGGATAAGACTCATGCTGTCTTCACTTAGTTAAGAAAAACCCCATTTTATCATATATCCTGATAATTACCTGAAACTGGAACAGATTTGATGTTGATCTGCAAGCGCAATATTTTTTTAATACCCACAAATAAGATAACAAAACTTTTTATCTCATATTTGTGGTTTTCATCTGTACGTCCGGATTTATGCCAGCATAAATGTGGCTACTAATTTCATGTTTAGTATATATCAAAATCAAATCCAAATTAACACATTTTATGAATGCATTATTTAATAAATTATGGAATAGAAGAGTATAATTTCAAAGAAAAAAATCTATATATAGCAGCTTATTCTGCTTCTCACTGGTTGATTTTTTTTTTCTATACTTTAACTGATTTTGACAACATTTCCAAATGTCCACGACAGCTGACGTTAGGAGCGTGGCTATATCAAAATTAAATTTACATGTGTGTATCAGAAACTATATATTCCAGCTTGTTGTGGCTTCCACGATCAGTTTGCTGCTGCTATGCAGCTGTGTTTGATGTGCTGTGAAGTGATTTGTGTTGCACTGCTTCAAAGAAGGGTGCTTTAAAACAATTAAAAAACTGCTATAATATCAAAATCAGGGCTATATTTGTTCTAAATATGAATTATGAGAATAAGACTCCATTCTGGATTGTTTCACAATCTCCTCCCATGAAACTACAATCTCCCTCTCATGATTTGGTGTGGCTAATCTACTTGTGAATGACACGCGTTCCAAAATAGGTTCTATTCATATAAAGGTAATTTTTAACAAATGGTTGACCTAAAAAAAACATGTCATGTGTTTTATTTCTTCCTCTCATGCTTCTAATAACTTTCCCAAATGTCAGAAACCATTTTTTTCATGGTTGTATCTGTGAACATTTTTTAAGTGTAGAAAAAAAAGTGTGCCCATCTGTTAGATAGTTTACTCAGTAAGCCTGAAAACTTTGCTTTTTCTTTTCCTTTACCAGAGTGTTCTAACTATGTGTTAAAGCATGCAAGCATTGCTTTATCTTCAGTAATTATTTATTGTATGCGTGCATTTTCATTCAGCATCTAACAACTTGCTGTATATAACTTCTGGTGTAATGGTATGCGCTCAATGCGCTGTGCCCAGGAGTGTATGCTAGGTAGTCTTGTGTGCACTGGTATGTGTGAGTCTGCATGTTTATGAGTAGATTTGTGGCAACCACATATCACACAGACATACCGGGATCTGGTGTTCCTCAACATTTCCCCCAGTGTTTGACACAGAAAGATGACAACAAATCTGCAGGCAAGCAGCTAAGAGAGAGCTAAGTATAGACAAAGAGCTGCTATGATGTGATCGTAAGAAAGACAGTTTGTGTCCTTTGGCACTTTGTCTCAGAAAAAGAAGAAGTGTCAATGATTTTCTGTAGATTAGACCAGCACAGCCTTCCTTTGTGCTCAGGATCTGATGAAATCAACTGAGAATCCTTTGAGTTTAACACGTCAGTCTGTGTGGGGGCGTTCGCACATTTCTAAGTTGCACAATCTCCAAAGTTTAACGTATCATCAAAGAGCGAGGGGAGCGAAAAGCAAATCGTTTTCCTCGGTGTCCTCAAGATGCTAAGAATCTCAGCACGTCTTGGCTGATAAAACCGGTCATTTTTAAAGTGTGAAACCAAATGGACAAGCTCGTGTTTCCGTGCTGTTGTGTCACTGAGTTTTTACTCCTTGTGTCTTCTGCAGGGTTCGGCCGACTCCTACACCAGCCGTCCATCAGACTCCGATGTGTCCCTGGAGGAAGATAAGGAGGCAGTCCGCAGAGAGGCAGAGCGACAGGCTCAGGCGCAGCTTGACAAGGCCAAGGTTGGTATTCTAAACCCTGAGGTCAGTGACTACCTACTAGCCTCAGTAACAGCAGTTTGTCATCAGCATTTTATAAGTTGCTCCAAGTGGGATTTCCAAATGTGAGGAGAGCAACCAACACAAGTTTGTGCTTCTCCATGATGTCTGTGTTTGAGTTGAAGGCACCAGGACTGGTTTAGGTGCTGGTGAAGTTACCTCTCACTAGAAAGACTTCTTTTCTTCTAAAAGATGATGGGAATCCAAGTTGTTTATCTTCTCATGGGATTGTCACGATGGATAGGACATGATTGAGTCATTGTGAGTTGTTAAGGTCAGATGGGTTGACATGGTGGTTAAATTGCCTGGGATGGGATCTCAGGGATGCAGAATAGATTAGTAATAGTTGGTCATACATGGCCTCCTTTATGTGTTTATACACAACTCCATATTTAATTCTTAGGTATTATTAATCTCTGCCTGTCTTCTACAGTGTGTCTTTTGTTCTGTCTCCCTTTTCTAACTCCCAGCTGGTCGTGTCAGATGGCTGCTCCTCCCTGAGCTTGGTTCTGCCTGAGGTTTCTTCCTATTAGAAGGGAGTTTTTCCTTCCTGCTGTTGCCAAGTGTGATAGTGGGAGGGACGCACCGCTGGTACATAAATACATTTGAACTGACATTTCTCCTCTTTGCCCAAAATGTGAAAATATTTGCCCTCAAAAGAGTTTCCCCTTTCCTGTAAGTGCAAATACACAGCTGAGTCCTGTCCTGAAGAGGTGGTTCTGCAGTGTTTTGCACCTGTGAAGTTGTTTGGTTTCTCCTTTGTATTAGTCCAAGGACTCCTCACAGCATTGCTCAGCTTGTTTTTTCTCGGTTTTGGGACGAACCAGTTTTTGTCTGAGGGTTTTGCTGGGACTGAAGGTCACCAGCATGTTATGCTTGGACAAACGATTATTCTGTGTTTCTCAGTCAAAGTCAGAAGTTTTCTGAGAATCTTGTGAATAACTTGAGAACAAGGTGGCATAGTATTTTGAAATCAGTACCATAGGTGGATCTACTAGGAGACTGAGAGGTAGGGCTGGTGGCTGCCAGTATTTATTTCCATGTCTCTTAGCTGACTTGATGAAGGCCCAGTTTGGATTGCCACATGTTTTAAGTGCTCTTTTGATGTGTGTTTGTTCCTTTTCTTTTCTCTCTGCCTTAAAGGGAACATTCTCTGCTTGGTGGTGTTTGTGTTCCAGTGGGTGGTGGGATTCAAAGAGCAGGTACTGGTGTGTGTGTGTGTGGGTTACCAGTAACCGTCAATGTCGAGGCTTCTGTCCTTCTCAATGAGCACTGCACAGTTCGTGAATGGTAACCTGTTTTCTTTGGTATCCGCTGTGGTGAACTTGTTTGTGTCTGCTGAGTTGATATGTTCAGTAAAAGATTTTGACTCAGGTGATTTTTTTTTTTAAACCAGTAGCTACGTGTAGTTTCTCTGAAAGAGCTCAAAATTCTGCTTTCCACTTCCTTCAGGTACAGTTTGGTTGCATGAGCTTCATGCTTTGAGAGTAAAAGCTCATATGAAAAAATAGGGGCTCCTTGGTGGGTCCACTAAGCTTCCAGTAATGCCCATTTCACATTCTAGCCAATGGCTTTACTTACTGATTGATAGAAGTAGAAGTGAAGAAGCTAGCAAATATCTACAGATGTAGTAAATGTTTTAAAATTAAACAGGCAATTAAAAATGCTGATAGATCTGTTTACAATAAAACTGCACCTTCAGGAATAAGGTTTGACTGTGTTTTCAATTTATTTTAGAGTCTGACATAAACATGCGATGGTTAGGATTAGGGGTAAGACACTGCAGTCTTGGGAAATATGGAAATACAAATGTGTGTTGTAGAGAGAAAAATTGGTTTATTATGCTTGAATGAATGATGGCAGGCATCACACAGATTGTAACATAAACTTTACACTGCTCTGTTTGTTGTTGAAAAGCTGAGTCCGCTTCCTTTTTGGCTTCTTTTCTTAGTTTCCCAAAATTTTTTCACATTAACAAGCAAGCAGCTACCATTTTCTAAGTGATAGGGGGCCACAAGTCAGGATACGGTAGGGGGCAGGGCCAGGTAAAGGAAATAGTTTAAAAGTTTTAGCGCTTCAGGAATATTGTGGTCAAAGTTTCTGTGTAAAGTTGTTGTAACTTGACTTGCCTTCCTTAGATCACTGACTGAGACCTTCATTAATCATTTAAAGTGCTCATTTTAAAATATATCATGTTCTACTAATCCTAAACTAAATCAGTAGACAGTCTTCCTGGACTGACTCAGAGAGAAGCAGGAAATTAGAGCTGATTTTAGCTGGTTTTTCACATGAAGAAAAGGGCTGTCAGGGACCGGTGATGTGAGAGGTTAGGGGCCTTGGAGGGCTCAGCTTCACTGTTTATCAGAGCTTCGCCTGCTCTGTTCTGCTCTGGGCCACAATTAGCAGCATATAAACAAACACACACACACACACACACGGCAGAGCAGGCTCTCTCTGTGTGACAGGAATTGCAATCAGAGCTCTCTTCCACTGAATGACTTAAATCTCTAGCACTGTTAAGATTCATGCCTTTGATCTGTGAAATAATTCTCCTATCTTCAGTGCACATTGTGTTCCCTTCCTGCTCGGCAACTCGCTAGATAGCTCATGGTGCTCTATTTTTACATATTAATTCACGCAAATGTCTGAAAAATGAGTTTATTGTCTTTCATTGGGTGTTTAGTGTCTGTAACAGCTAGTTTGCTCATTAGCTGTAAGCCTCAAGCTTTTGGCTATCCATCCATTTGAGCAGAGATTTTCCTTGTGCTGTCTCTGGGTCGGGGTTGCTCATGCTGTAGCTGGCAAAGACAGATCATTCCAGTAGATCTATGTTGTTATTTTCCAGAGTCACCCTCTCCGGCTCACTAATTAAAAAGATAAGTTGGCTTTACAGATAACCTGGCATAGATTACCCCCGCTGGCATTTTACATGACAGACGACTAGTAAAAAATAGCTTCTCAGTGGTCTGGCCACCAGAGCAAGAGCAGGCTGGGGTCAGAGGAAGTGCAGACTCTCCGGCTGTGAGCCTTTATGGGCAGTAATTCATAATCACTTCCCCTACATGCCACTGATATTTGTAAGTGAGATAGCGTTGATGCCCGTAATGCTGATTTTTCATCGACTTGAAATATTATTTCAAATGCATTCACAGATTCACGCACACTGTCACCATCTGTCTGTTTCTAATTAGCCTTAAATGGGCACATCAAAGTCAAACCAATCACTGAGAGTAGTTAGCTTGTAAAAGGATGGTTTAATATCTCTAGAAGCAGCTGAGAAAATAGTCAAATGATGACTCAACTACAGGAAGCAGGACTTTAGGAGAATGAACTGTAGTAAAAACTGGGATGTTTTCTGCTGTTTTGATTTTCATGTTATTGTATTTATTTATTTTTTTAGGAGCCATATCTATAGGTATTTTTTGATTGTGAGCTACAGTGCTGTGCAAAAATCTCAAACTGGAATTGTTGTTATTAAAGTGGTCTTAAGGAATATTTCTTTCTGAAGGCCTTTGCTGAAGATGTTTTTTGGACATTGGCTGCTTTTTCACGGCTGACCGTTTTCAGAGGAATGTTGTTTGCTTGTCTTTTTTTTTTTTTGTGTGTGTGTTAAGCATCGTTCAAGCATAAAAAAAAAGCACCTTACTCAAAGCATGAACTAGTGTTGGACAGTTTAGCAAAAACCCATTTGCTAAACCCATCAAACAAGTTGATTCACACCAAAGCCAAAAACTTGTCATATCACTGCATGGTCTGCAAGTAGAGGACAAAAGAAGAATTGGCAGGCCTTTAAAAAACTAACAAACTACAGCCAATGAACAGAAAGTAAAAGTCATGTCTTTAAGAAAAACAAAAGAAATCTGACAAGACCTGAAAGATCGAGCTTTGAGCTCTTCAGTCGATCCAGTCCTGATTACCGTTCACTGAAGCCTTGTTAGAAATGGTCTCAGTGGAAACATGGCTGTCAAGAAGGGAAACAGGGAGAAAAAGCTGAGGTCTGCCAAGTTACACAAAAACTGGACTGAAAATCAGTGGCAACAGGTCTGATGAAGTGATGAATCCAAATTTAAAGCTTTTACTCTGAATCATTGCAAGTATGTCTGGAGGAGGTCAGGAGAGAGGTACAACAGTGAGTGCTTACAGCCATCTGTAAAACATGGTGGAGGCTCTGTCATAGTTTAAGGGCTGGAATTCAACCAGTGGTGCTGGGGATCCTGTCAAAAGTAATGGAGTTATTAATGCAGAAAAGTACCGTCAGATTTTGGTCAATAGTGCAAAACCATCTGGAAAACATCATCATTTTTTACCATGACAGAAACACACTGCTGATGCAGTAAAAACATACCTGGATACAAAACACACAGTGGAGCTCCATCAGAGTCCAGACATTATTGAAGCAGTGTGGCATCATTTCTACAAAGAAAATTACATAAAGAAATAGGGCTGGCAGCACCGTGCAAACATATCAGCCTATCAGCAACATTTTTGAATGTCAGTGAGTGATGCTTATCTGTTATTGGCTAAATGTTCAAATACGATATAAGAAAGAGTTCAAAGAATTCAAAACAGTTCAGTTTTATTCCAAGACAAAGACTTCTTTGTACAAATTTTTGCCTTGTATTAAATTTCTGCATCAAAATATAAATAAGTGATGGGCGGCTCAAGACTTTTGCACAGTATTGTAAAAGAAAAGTGACAGTTTGACATACATTGTATTGACAGCCAAAGACTGCTGCATGGTTTATGGTTGTTTTTATCATGTTGTCTTTTTGTTGGATATCAGTTGTATTTTCTAAATCTTCAGTCGCGTACTTGAAGTAATGGAGATTTCTTTTGCTGTAGATGAAGCCAATTTTCCCTCACTCTAGTTAAGTGTCACTCAAGAAGCTTTAACATAACAACCGTGAATGCAAAAAGCAATTTGACTATGTGGATGAAGGCTTGATTTATGAAAACAAAGCATAATCTCACTCCAACTATAAACTCCAGGCATAATAGGACTGGCAGCTGCAGTGGTCAAGTCAATATACAAGTATATACCAAAGGAGCCTTTGATAATTATAGAAACATCTTCCCACACGCTAGATTAATGATAGTTATGGTTTCCTTCACGTCATATAATAATAAATTTTACCAGTTCTCTGTACAGCCTAAGGCCGGCACGCAGAGCAGAGGGGAATTTATTTCAAATCGATCCACAAGATTCAAGGTGAAACAATGTGGGAAAATAAATTTATAGCGCAAGATCCTTGGCGTGTTGCTAAAGGAAAGGTTGTAGCATGCTAGAAGGCAACTCAACAACATCAAGGGCAGGTTGGTATAAGCAGAAAGAGGACTGGGAGGTATTACCTGATGAAATATGTATGGGGTGATGTGATATTGTGACTAGCTTCATCGGTTGTTAATTGGTTATGCCTCATAGGGTTCCCAGTTACAGACAGGGCTTCTCTTGTGCTGTTAATCTACTTCCTTATTCCCAGTCCTTTCTCTTTCATCTCCTTTTTTTAACACTAAATCTTCCTATTCCATGTCCTCTATTTTGCCCTCCTCCTTTCTTCTTTTTCTCACCCTGTCCCTAACCCTCCGCCTCTGTCCTTCTCCCTTACTCACTGCAGTATGGCATCCATAATGAAAGCCTGTGTTACATAAGAAGCAACAGAGCCATATGGGCTCAGTCAGGAGGTGAGGAGATGCTGTTGAGCAGTGTCATTCTGAATAGACGCCACAGTCACCTGAAAGACAGGGTGGCACATCAAGAGATGTACGTGTGCATATTGTAAGTGCCATTAAGACTATAGAAAGAAAATGATGGATAACATGAAGGAGAGCAGCTGGAAGGGAGGAAAAAGGCCGCAGTCCAGGAGACTACTGAGAGAGCACACATATGTATACTAATGGACCTCATACCTTCATTCAGGCATGTGACTCATTGCATGCAAATGCCAAGGACTCTGTGTCCTCAAAGGGTCTTGGCAGTGCACACGCTGGATTGGATGATTTCCTCAATGGAGACGTCACACACACATACTCCAGCTTACAGCCATAGAATATTTACGTTGCTGCCTGCATGTGGGAAAATGATCTCAGGAGGATTTGACTAATGTATTATTTACACAGTCATTCATAGTTTATTGTGATTTCACACTAGTTGTGTTTCTCTGAGGCATTTATCTGATAGACTTGAAACTTGGAATAAATGTTTTGACCACTGGTTATGAACAGAGTAATGACGCGCCAATATTGTCACCACAAATAAAGTCACATTATCATTCATTTGGAGTCATGTAAGTGCTCTTGGTCATTTGTTTGTGTTCCCTGCGGAAGCTCACTGTATTTTTTTTCTGAGAAGGTAGCTTTTTAACTGGGAAAATAGCTGCCTACCTGACAGAAAAGTTCACTGCAAGAGCAGTGGGACTGAATTAAAACAATGAAGCTGAAAGCCTGAAAGCAAATAGCAGCAAAAAACAGTCAGTTATGAAC
>NW_005187488.1:257202-283294 GCF_000239375.1 Pundamilia nyererei | reverse complement strand
CTTGCAAAAACAAACCCAGAAACTAGTTTAGTGTTTGTATGTGAGCATATGATGTGATCCTTAATCTTTTGTAGCAGGGTAACGTGTCACTGTGGGCAGGGGAGGTTTTATTGAACGGTGCAGCTACATCAGTGCTGTTTCATGCAGTTTGTGGACAGTCAGCAGTGTTAGATTGTTATTTCCCTGCCTGGAAACATTTTATTAGCTTTATGCATTATCTCAATGACTTTTTGTCTTGAAGTAAAAGCTTTACAGTGATCGTATAAGGAGGTCAGTATTGATTCTGTCTTTGTAAAGAATGCCGGATTGATTTATGATTTACCATTTACGCAAGTGCTGATTTTGCTTGAGCGTACTTGTACTACTGGTGCTGCGGTTGGTAACATGTTGCATCATTTGAACTTGTAACATGTGAGTGCTGTAGCATGTAGCAGAGAGACAGAAAAGCAGGCAGCTCATTTGTGGAGAGAAGACTAGACGAAGTCTGGATGAGTCAGAGGCTGCTGATATCTCTCACCCGGGGTTATTTTTACACCTCACACAAAGCCGAGGATCACAGCTTGGCAGTAGTGTTCGAAAAAGATTAAAATAAAAACTTTTAGCAACTGTCTCCCCACTCGTGTTAGAATCTGTGCTTGATTTCCTCCAGTTTGAAAGCAAATTATCGCTTGTGAAATCTGACATTTTCTTTTTTTTTCCCTCCTTTGTCCCTTCTGCTAGACCAAACCAGTTGCATTTGCCGTCCGCACAAATGTCAGCTACAGCCCGAGTCACGACGATGATGTCCCTGTGCCAGGCATGGCCGTCTCCTTTGAGGCTAAAGACTTCCTCCATGTCAAAGAGGTGAGCTGGAGGTGTTGTTCAGTACGGTAGTTTGTCGATGCCATATGGAAAGAAAGATGACGGCAGCAATAAAAAGGAGGATGTTTGAGATGACTTTCTTGAATTTTGTGTATGTGTAGAAGTACAACAATGACTGGTGGATAGGACGCCTGGTGAAAGAAGGCTGTGAAATCGGTTTCATCCCCAGTCTAGTGAAGCTTGAAAACACTCGTATCCTCCAGGAGCAGAGAGCCAAGCAGGGCAAGTTCCACTCCAGGTAAACAGACTCGTGCACACCAAAGTCCTTTGCTTTAGCTTTGAGATAATTTATTATGAATGTGCACATCATTAGATATTCAATTTTGTTGGCCTAATGTTAAAAATTTATTTATCATTTCAGTAAATTGGGAGCAAACTCATCATCTAGTTTAGGTGAAGTTGTTCCTAACTCACGGAAATCTACTCCTCCTTCATCTGGTAAGCAGCTTCAGGGGTGAAAGTCCAATTTTGTATTTAATAGATTTGTTAGTATTTTGAATCAACATTTAGTCACTGAAATCCAGCTGTAGGTAAGGTGTACGTGTTCCTAACCTCAGTAAAACAGACATTATTTTTGCCATAACTGTACTTTTACATGTTTCATGTACTTTTTGTGTAGTACCTACATTCTGTGCTACTTTCAATGTAAATCCTACCCGCTACCTGTGACCTCCTGTCTTCACCTCCATGTGACGATGCTCTTGTCTGTCTGTGTGGGTAGCCATTGACATAGACGCCACAGGCTTAGACCCCGAGGACAATGAGCTTCCAGTCAACCTGCGCTCCCCTAAAGCCAGTCCAAACACTGTCATGTCACCCCTAGCAAAAGAGAAACGAATGCCCTTCTTTAAGAAGGTAAACTCTACCTGAGCTACCCGACCCTCGCTTCTTCTCTATCCGTCCGCACGGCTCTGACTAAAATGCCTATGGCTGCTCAGCTACACGCAGCGCCCCTCCTGTTTGTCTACACCATCGTCCTTGTCCCTCGGCGTTCACACCACACTTAGCATGCATGCCTTTTCCTAACCTCTCTCTTTTTCCTCTTTCGTCTTGCCACAGCTAAACAGAAGCAGAAGTCGGTAAGTCTTTGTGTGCACCGCACCAGCACAGCAGGGTGTGGGGATAACCTTCATGGTCTGAGCTGTGAAAAACTCTCAATGCATTTCCTAAGCATAGACTCACCAATGTACTCACACTACTCACCGCTCCTGCCAGCCTGTGTGTTGTAATTGTTTTGTGTGTAAATTTGGGATCTCAGTGTGAACAGCTTGTTTCTTGGTGAGAGCTACAATTGATGAGAAAAGTAATGCCATGGTGCTGTCTTTTATCAATATGAAGCTAGAGTATAAAGGCAAAGAGAATAAAAACAGAAAACATGAAAAGCCAAGAAATGATGATTGACAAATTAAAGGAAAGCTGGAATCCTAACCTCTAGAGTCAGGAGATATGGATGTTCTGTCAACATCATAAAAGTCTTCGTCTTCAGGACATGAGGGGTCACTGAATCATTTTATAAGCAAAAAGTGGTCCAAATCATATACTGCAGCATTCCAGCTGCACACCTGTGAGAGGCTTTGGATCACCGTCATCACAGTCCAGATAAACAAATGTGCTGAAGCCTCCTCAGGGTGGCTCTGCTGACACATTTGATAAATGACAAAGATTAAAACTAAAGAAACTCCTGTTACATTTCATTTATGTAAGTAAAACATATAATATAGTTTGATCTTGGTTTTATTTTTAATTCATTGAAGTGTTATTTCAACTTAGTTTTGGTTTAGCTTTAGTTCACTATAACATAATCAGGTCCAATCCTCCAGCAGACTAACAGAAACATGGAGACTGCCAAAGCACACTGAAACCTGTTTCTTTATTTGTAACATATCTGTAGGTCAACATAAAAACCTCATAAAGCAGCAGCTTGTTGTTTCATGCACTTTATATGGATTAAGCAAAGAATAATGAATTTATAAGCATTTGTGGTGCTGATGGGCAGCTTTAGAAGAGTTGTATCATTCTTCCCATGAAACTCTCAGCAAGAACTCAGTGGGGCATGTCTTTGCCCATTCTTATGCTTCACTACTCATATTTTTCATTAGTGACAGCTGAAATAAATAAATGCTGTTTGCTGTGGGACTTAAGGATATAGTAGAGCTTGTTTCCCATGATTACAGTAACCATGTAATCTAGAAGTTAAATATGCTACTGAAAGGATTTAAGCTGAGCTACATTGTTCATTGATGGCATGTTAGTCAGCAGTAGTGCGCATCAGTTCCCACAGCGTCTCTGGGGAAGCTCACTGACGACAGCGAATGCTAGATAGAAAATGTTTAGAGCTGAAGGGATGAGTAAGAGGGAGCAACAGACTGCAACAAGAAAGTCTAAATAAATCGTCTGAAACACTTATCGTAAAAAGATAACACAGATCGAAAGAACTGCCCGGACATGAGGACAAATAAGGGATGACTAAGAAAATAATGTCAGCAGTCCTTTTAAGTAGCCAGAGAAAGCAGAAGTAAACCTTCTCTCTGTTTCTCGGCTCAAACACGCTGTTCTTCCAGACAGCGGGACACAGAGGTATGAGGGTCATTGGCTCGCTGTCACAGACCATAATGCATTTCCTCTCTGAAACCACATGCTAATATTTGCAAGGATTAAGAAGACAGTCTTAAAAACATTATACACAAATTTCCACTAAAACAGTGAGTTCACTAAAAACACAAATGCAAGAATGTATCAGAAGTTTCAGTAGTTTATAAATGTATTAGAAAAATAATTCGAATAGGGTTGCAAATAAAAAAATTTCATCTCTATGAATCAACTATTTTTTTCTTTATTAATATATGCATGTTCACCGTAAATTGTAAAAATACAAAAGTATTTGTGTGATTATATCAGTCTATGATCTCTCATAAACATACCACATGACATTCTGCACCGGAGAGCCTCACAGTGAAACACCCAGTGTTCAGCCTTAAATTAACTGTATTGGTAATAATCAAAATCATTTTTATGTTTCTGTAATGATTAATTAACAGAATGCACCAGTTCAATCAAAACCGTATTTTCAATGCATGTTATTCATGAATGTTCAAACTTACTGTTTTACAAAAAAGCCCCCATTGTAAAACACAATATGAGTGTTGTTGTTAGTGTTATTATGTAGCTATTTATTTGCATTCCCAAAAAGAAAATGTAGTTTTAGTGGTTAAATGTTATGCTTGATTGATTCTTATTTTCTTCGAGGATTACAGTGTGCTGGATCAAATTTGGGTATAAAAACATGAATTCAGTTCATTTGCGTCATCAATAACAATATAATTTTTTACATTTCTAAAATATTATATAATAATAGGTGGTCTAATAAATATGCTAAGTGCTGCATGTGCATACTTGCAAGTATTTTTTAAGTGTAATTAAAGGCATCTTAGAAGGCATCACATAAAAGAAAAATAACTGTTTATATTATGTGCAAAAGTCACATCATGGACCGTGTTGACCTCATAATAAGGTCAGTCGAAGTGTTGATTAAAAACAGGCTGTTCCACAAACTGAGGTCCGTTTTTGTCCGTACAGCAGTGAGCGAGTTTTTCTAACTGTGTCCTAATTTTGTGTTTTCAGTCAAAGCTTCTGTTAATCTACTCGGGCTTCTTTCTCACTCCCTGACTAACCTTTCCTATCATTTAGCTTCCCTTTTATTCAGCGGAATCAGAACCATGACACGAGAGACTCGATCTGACATACATAAATATTTTTCGTTTACGGTAACCTCCTTTGAAGTGTCATCATTAAAGTTTCTGCAGCAAACTGCCAAATCGGTTATAAATCAAAGCTTGTTTGTTGTTTTTTTTTCGAACCAGCTCGGACGTCCCGTTTCATGGTTCATAATGTTTCAGTGCTTTTAAAATGTCTACTTCGTTGTTTTTCCACCCCCTTAAGTGATTTGTGATGGTGAGCGTTTACTTGGTCTCCATAAATGTGTAACTGTTTTTCTTCTTCTCTCCTTCTGAAGACGGAGCACATTCCTCCGTACGACGTTGTGCCTT
Organism: Pundamilia nyererei; assembly: GCF_000239375.1. Taxonomy (NCBI): domain Eukaryota; kingdom Metazoa; phylum Chordata; class Actinopteri; order Cichliformes; family Cichlidae; genus Pundamilia; species Pundamilia nyererei. The sequence goes on along the minus strand of NW_005187488.1, from coordinate 278,387 downwards.
CCATGCGGCCCGTGGTTCTGGTTGGACCGTCACTGAAGGGCTACGAGGTGCATCAAAGCTTCAACTTTCCAAACACAACACTGAATTTTCTTTAGTATTTTCTTTAGTAGTTTAGAAAACCCAACTTATTGACTCTTGTTCTCTCTCCTGAATCTCGTTTGCAGGTGACAGACATGATGCAAAAAGCGCTGTTTGACTTTTTGAAACACAGATTTGAGGGAAGGTAAGCTTCCTGTGACCTTTTTAAAAACGCAAGCTCCCATCCCGCTTCCTTCCTCACTCTTCTAAGTCTATAGGCTGGTATTTATCTCTCCCTCGAGGTTAGCTGAGGGAGTGTGTAACAAGTTTGTTTGGCCTGGAGATGTGTGCCGCTGCTTTAAATAGGCCCTCTCCATGTCCTTAATAGGCCATAATGGGCCCTAGAGCCGAGCAGGATTCTCCTTACTCAATGCTGAGTCCATCCTCCCACCCGGAGCAGAGAGGTTTTTTAGTTTAGAAGTTGCACAACACGAAGATCCACTCAGATCATCAGCAGCTGCGGAGAATACCGTTTGATCTGCTGATTTGTTTTAAACAAATTTACACCTGTAAGTAATTCCCTGCTGCTGCTCTCTAACATTTGTCTTTGATTTGGTGTTAGTTTTTCTTAGTTGGTTTGGCACAGTTTTCACCTGGCAATCGAGATTCCTACGCCGTGTGCGAGTCTCAAATGCACAGCGCATTTTTATATGCGCTCTCTTGTTGCTTTGGTACAGAATCCTCAGTTATGGGCTGCAAAAGACATGTTTTTTCATAAGCATACACATGTTATAAATCCTCAAAATGTATAAAATAAATGTTTAAATTATTAAACTTTAATTTATCTTGTGTAAAGTTCGTGTTACTAAAGTTAGTAACATGCCCAAACTCAATTATAAACACATACTGTTCATAGCGCTGTTTCCGGAGTTGTTACAGTTTTGCATGTTCTTTGTGCTGTAGTTATACTTCTAAGTTTTACATGTTTGATTTCTATTCAGTGCAGTTTCGTTTAGTTCCCACAGTGGATGTGCTCATTTCACTTTAGTTTTTGTGTTTTTCACTAGCTTTAGTGTTCGTTTTTGTTATTGACATGGGTGGTTTTGCCGGAGTTTCAGAGCAAGACGTGACACAGTACAGCAAAGCAAACAACTACAGACAACCACAGTCACACAGACATCTCAGTCCCAGTAAACATATGCACCAAAGCCTCGTCAGCCTGACAGCGTTGACACGTTTGACCGAGCCGACAAAGACTTAAACTGAAAACATTTCTCGTATTTTTTTTTATTTAGTTTTGTAGGGACAAATATTATTTTAGTTCGTTTTATTTCAGTTAATGTTTTTCCAGCAAATACAGATCAGACATTAACAACATCCACATGGTTTTTATGTGGGATACTTTTCCTTTATTTATATAACACAGCAGATAGACAGAGGAAAGAGAGGGGAGGAATGACATGCAGCAGAGCTCCCCGGGTGTTCAACCACTGACTGAGCTGTTAAGGCTCTTTAGCTCATGTTCGTTGTATCTACAAAATCTGGAAAAGTTAGTGAAACCATGCACAGCACTCCCCAAAACACCTCCAAATGTCTGCAGGGAAGGGTGAGCAGTTGTGATATAGTATCAGTATTGACAAACTGTTTGCATTTGATGAACACGATCAATGAAAAACAATACAATACGACTTCATTGTCCGCTTAGGGAAATTCGTCAGGGACTGAAGTGCTGTCACAGAAGCTGCCTTTGCAACAAGTCAATAAGCATTAAAAGAAAAGAGAAATAAATAAATAGATGAAGAACATTAGTCTAAAGTATATTTTCTTGGCATTTGTGCTCGTGTTAAGATGTAATCATTAATGATGTCCCAGTTGGTTGAGCTGTAATGGTAACAAGTCACATTCTTCTTTTAGTAGAACAGGGGTGGTGGATTTTTTTGTTTGACTAACTAGGTCATGGTTTCTCAAAGGAATTGCTGCTGAGTTCTTCAGATGTATTTTTGGAAGCGTTGAGCATCGCAAAGCAAGTGCTGTTCAGCTGCAGTATATTTAATAGAGAAGCAAACATTTCTACAACCAGTATCTCTAATTCTGGGAAACCAAACATCAACAAAAACAAGCAGCACTGCACAGCAGAGGTTAAACATGTAGATTTTAATTTAGAGTGAACTGTCCCTTTACCCTGGAGTTCCTGTGTGTAGGACACCACCTTTATGACACGAGAGCCTTTACTTAAAGCAACAATGAAGGGAAGTCTCATTTTAGTCACACATACGCCGATCTGGTATCACATTTTGAACACTGACGGGTGAGGTGAATAACACTGATTATTATCATCATGGCACCTGTTAGTGGGTTGGTGGGATACATTAGGGGAACATTAGGAGACTAAGTCAGAGCAACTCCAAAACTGCAGCTCTTGTGGGCTGTTCCCGGTCTGCAGTGGTCACTATCTAGTGATCCTCTTTCCGATCCAACAGACAAGCTATGGTAGCTCAAATTTCTGAAGAAGTTAACGTTGGTTCTGGTAGGAAGGTGTGAGAATACACAATGCATTGCAGTTTTTTAGCTGTTTAGCAAAGCAGGGACCAACACACTATTAGCCAGGTGGCCATAATGTCATGCCTGATCGCTGTAGCCTAAATGTTTATAGTGAGCATGATGCAGGGCTTTCAATGATGTGATGATTGCTCTTAATGCTTTGAGAACTGCAGCAGTGTTTCAGGAAATGTGCTCAAGCAGTGGATAAAAACTGCTGCCCTCAGCAACATCTCGTTTTAAGCCCAGATCTACTGATTACTTCTCCCATTTCTCGTGACAGAATATCAATCACTCGAGTCACGGCGGACATCTCTCTTGCCAAACGCTCAGTCCTGAACAATCCCAGCAAGCACGCCATCATCGAACGCTCCAACACACGCTCAAATTTGGGTAAGTTTCTTAGAAAACTCTACGCCTGGGAACATCTGGTGTTTTGATTCATAATGTTTTCAAGGAGACCAGCTTACGTAGCAAAAAGGAAGGAAACGATTAAAGAAACTCTTGACAATGGTAACGATAACTCTAGACGGCCCTGAATGGCCTTGGCTGGCCTCTTTTGTTTGGGATGAAAGATGGAGCGCAAACATGCAGTAATAAGTTCAAGAGCCGCTCTGATTTGACTGAGGTTGATTGGGGTTTAGATGTGATTAGAATGAAACAGATTCTGGAGTCAAACAGAGGTGACAAGGCTAATCTCTGCTATGTATCACCAGAAGCATCAGTCAGCAGCCACAGCAGAGGAAGAAGGCAGGAAAAAGCATAAAATAGAAGCACATCGTGTGTTAAAAGTGCAGTTTTTTAATGATCACAGAGAGCCGCCACACTATAACTTTGACTTTGTTCTTCTTCAGAAAACGAAGTCTTTGTCAAACCTACTTTTTCATTTAATATACTAAACATAAAGCTTTTAAAGTTAAGGACCACTCGGGGTGTGTTTTGTCATTTTTTTGTTCTTATTTTGTCTCTCAAAGCTTTTGTTTTCCTGCCAAAAGAGCAAAGAGTTATGTATTTGCTTTCTATGTAATTTAAGGCTTTTTAAGAGAATTTTACCATCAAAAGTGACATTGGCTTGAAGCTGTGCTCCATTAAGATGGATGAAATGATTTCAGGAAAAGTTGGAAACACGTGAAACTGGTGACCCTCTGTGGCATTTTTAAGTTGGAAAATGAGATTTTGAATGAGCTGTTAGGCTGGAATGTTTTCATGTTATCTTCAGACTGTTGGGACTGGAAGTCATGGAGCTTGGCCGTGATTTCTCTCCGGACTGGGCCTTCCTGAGTTATTTGTAGGATTGTTTTTGCAGTCACGTCGTCATCTGCTGGAGTGGGAGTTGTGTGATGTAAGAGTCGGTATCTGTTAGAGGTAACATAATGTGGCTCCTCACTCACTCAGAGCTATTAGTCTCCAAGCCGTGTCCCTGAAGTCATGATGTCTTTTGAATATTTAAGTCTCTGTGAGGCAGAAAGAGCTATGCCCTAAATCACTGATGCAGGCTCAGATTTTTAAAAGGCGTACTATATGACTGATGGACTCTGAGCAGTCATAAAAATTCATCTTTAATAATAACTAATAATCATTTTTTAGCCACGCTTTCAGTGTGGCTCTAGGGATCCACATTAAAATGGGATGTCTCAACAACTAATGGATGGATTGTTGCAAAAATTTGCACAGATATTCAAAATAAATTGAAATCACGTTTGGGATCCTTTTTAATCTAGCGCCATCGTCAGGTATAAATCTGTCAAATATATATTTGTACAGTGGTGGATGGTCACATTAAACATGCCCCTAGTTTCCAGTAATGAGGCCAGCAAAAGTAAGGCAAGTAATCCCTATGAGCCAAAAGACAATGTTTTTTACACTCATGGATCTGTATGACATCACTTGTGTTTACGAGAGGCAGCCAATTACAAGAGTCAGCTTAAAGAGAGAGGGGGTGGAGCTAAAACAACTTCTTTCAGACAGTAGATGAACTTAAGGCATGCATCATTGTTCGGTTTAAGATAAATAAGGAGTATTTTTAAATTTAAATCATACACAGCTACTCTAGGACAGTCCATAATAAAATATGGAGTTAGGAGTATCTTTAATCTTGTGAATATTTTGCAATAAATTAAGCATAAATATTAATGGGACCTATTATGTTCATTTTCTGTCATCCTAGCAGAGAGCTGATCTGCGATAACGAACTCAGCTATTAAAAGACGAGATCATTTTTGTTTTTATTCTTTTTGTTTTATCTGTAATCATGAAATATATTTGCACAGCCACATCAAAACAACTTGTGAGGTGTTTTTAGATGACACTACAAGATTTGTGATGTCTTTGAAAGTCAGCAACAGAGGATATATTGGTGTTAATCGGGGTTTCAGAAGTGAACTTAATCATTAAGGGGATCTGGTAAGAATGCATGAAAGAAATCAGCTATTAAGTTATGATCCGGTGCATGAAAGTTTATTTATCCAACTTTAAATTAATTGCAGTTGTGAGTATGAATGGGGAAACAACACCAGTGGACTGCTCAGTGTGGAAAATAAACAAAGACAAGATTAGACTTAAGCCTCTTGGTCATAAACTTCCATAAACATAAATATAGTTATTGGTTATGCTAACAAAGAAATGGCTAAGTTGAACTTGAGTAGCAGGATTGTCGCCCAATGAGAAGGTGAAAAAGAGAGTGCAGATTTTGAGTAAGGAGTGAAAATAGGGGGATTTCAATCAAGTGGCAAAGAAAGAAAAGAGGAAGTGTGCCACTGATAAACAAAGTGCAAAACAAACCAGTGTTACACAAGCTACTATCATGATAAATCCCCCTGACGACTGATAAGAAATAATTTCCTGCTCTGAAAAGAATAAACCCAGACCTCTGTGTCTCCCTTCAGCTGAAGTCCAGAGTGAAATCGAGCGAATTTTCGAATTGGCGCGGACGTTACAGCTGGTGGTTCTGGACGCCGATACCATCAACCACCCGTCACAGCTGGGAAAGACTTCCCTCGCCCCCATCATTGTCTACGTCAAGATCACCTCACCCAAGGTAAGAGAAATGATGTCTGTAGGAACAGAGAGGAACAGATGCACTTGCCAGTGTACATGTGCTATGATGGAAAATAAGGACAGTGAGAAAACGGCTCAGCAGATGTTCCCTGTGCTCTCATAAACGTGTTAGTCAGCTCCGCTGGTTTATGTGTGTCTGTCTTCACGTCGTCCTGTCTTGTCACCGCTTGTATTGTCTCTCTGCAACTGCTCTCTGGCTTTAAATCCAGCATGTCAGACGTGACTGCTACTTTGAGAGTGAGAAAATGCGTGAGAGGACTGATTCATCACTTCGACCTTCAACAAGTGTACAAAAGGCTCATGAGTCAGTGATCAATAAAAAGCACATCTCAGAAAATGAGAGAAAGCAATAGCTGATGAACAGACACGAGATGCCAGCTTTAAATCACAGTGGCAGCAGATTAAATCACACTCGAAGTGGGGAAAATAAATTGCTCTTTATCACCTGGCCTCTTAATTACACCCAACTGCTGCTTCTTATACGCTAAGAGTAACTTTTAATATGTTGTATTTGTATAAATAGCAGTTAAATGAGTAGAATTACTCAACTTCATTAGCAACTGCACAAATGAATGTAAAGACATAGTACGAGCTAAATATTCTGTATCAAAAGTAAAAATAGCCAAAATTGCTGCATTAAATGATTTCAGGCAACACGGCTGTTTAATTTTCATGCCTCCCAAAATGGTCTTGGATGTGGCAGTATTTATTTTGGGAAGGTTATATTTATTTATGACATACACAAAGTCTATTTAATGACAGAAGTTTGACATTAGCCATCAAATATCACCACGTGGCACGAACCTGGTAGTTTGTGGAAAATATTGAATGTTTATTCTACAGTAGTAGCACATTGCAGCCTGCCGCACACATAAAACAAAAGTATATTTCAATACAAAAAGTAGTTTTCATATCATATTTATATATACTCTATATGCACAGTTGTACAGAGATGCAGGGGGTCCCACTGTTGCCTCTTAGCAAGACGGTCATGTGTCCGAAGGTGGCCCGTGGAGCGGAGCTTCTTCCCACAGTCCAGATACATGCATGTTATGTTAACTAGTGATTTTAAATTGACCATAGGCATGGTTGTGACTGGTGACCTGTCTCTGGTATGCCCCGCCTTTCACCCTGTGACAGCTGGGATACCTCCATGATAAATGGATAGTTGGATGGATATCCAGTATAACCACAAATAAATACAGTGTGCTGGTGTTAAAATGAGCAGGGTTATTGTTTATTATCTTTTTCACAAACTAGTTAGCAACTTACTGATAGGAGGGAAAAGAGTTATGCTTTTTCTGCATTGTTTTCTGTAAACAAACAAAAATCCCACATGCTGACTGGACAACATACCCGATGATACTCTATATTTCAAGAACAGATTATAATCACCAAGAGAAATATATTGGTCAGGCTCTAGATATCATATATAAGTGCCAATGGCAGATTTAATTGACCAGTTGAGCTTTAGGATTTGAGGTTTTCAACCCACATTTATGGGGTCTCATCTAAAAATGGGTTTTAAAAATTCATTACTATCTATCTGTATTTGTGTAAAATGAATCCTTTTAAGATTACATTAATTGTCCACCTCCAAAAGAAGCTCCTGTTTAAAGCTGAGAAACTTGTGTGCTGCAGGCACAAAGCTTTAATTTAAGTTTGTCAAAAACAGCCGTGACCTTCTTGCCTTTCGTCCTCATTTGCCTTCAGGTGTTACAGCGGCTCATCAAGTCCAGAGGCAAGTCTCAGGCCAAACACCTCAATGTCCAGATGGTGGCCGCCGACAAGCTGGCTCAGTGCCCTCCTGTAAGTCTCCACAGCGGACCGAAATTACTGCCAATTTTAATCCAGTGTGTGAAATAACTTGGAGTTTTGTTCTTTTTGGCTCTGGGTTTTAATTTGTGCATATCTGAAGTCAGGTTTTGTTTATTCCTTTATAATTTCTGCCAGTTCTATTTCCGTCCCTCTCTAATCTGCTTACTTATTATTTTAGAAAATGAGGCAAACCCTCCAGTATTGTGAAAGCGGAGGTTTAATTTCATTTAAATAGCAGTCAGTATCTTTAGGGATTTACAGTTTAAGATTTTCTGCAAAATGAATACTTAATGTTATCTAGTGTCTAATCCTGTGAGTTGTTTCTAACTTGCCCCGATGAGTTTTTTTTATGGTTTTTCGTTTCCTTAAAGATCACTTTAAGTCTTTTAATGTGAAGTTCCACATCAGCGCTGGCTGGTTTTGTTGACCCTGTCATGTCTCCGTTCCATTTCCTTCAACTCTGACTGCGCCCGTTTCGCCTTTCGCAGGAAATGTTTGACATCATTCTTGATGAGAACCAGCTGGAGGACGCATGTGAGCATATGGCTGATTACCTGGAGGCCTACTGGAAAAGCACTCACCCCACCAGCTGCAGCCCCCCTGACCCAGTGCTAGCAAAGCTACCCACAGCCAGCCTGCCCTCCAGCACGGCCCCGGTCTCTGGCGTGCAGGTACAAGTGCTGAGCATACTCTGGGCCAATGGAGGCCATGGAAAAGGAGGGGATCCAGAAGTGTGGGAGGCAGGATTAGAAAGGAAGAGATGAAAGAAATCAGAGCGTTGAAGAATTACAAAATGTTGTAGTTTGCATCTACAATGTCTGCTAAAAGTCTTTACTTTTCTCATATTATGTTATTCTTTAACATATGCACTACAGGTAATGTGTAAATTAAGAATAATCTACTTTATCTAGGATAGGTACAAGGGTATGAAATACTAAGGAAGAAACTGAATTTAAAATGCTCTACAAGAACCTTCTGATGCATAAAGAGGAACTAGATCAGAGAAAACATCAAATATAAAAGGACGAACAGGAGCTGACAGCAAGAAAAGAGTTAGCAGAGACAAAACACGCTTCAAGAGATGGGAACAAAATTCATATTAACAGGTCAAAACAATGCTGTTATCACGTTCATTTGATTAATCGTGGCTGATGCTGATGATACAGGAGACCCCTGAAGTATAACTACCACAAAACATGTAAAACTCAATAGAATAAAAACAGTTTAGAGACAGTTTGGACGTAGACAGAGAGCTGGACTTTAGTATTTAACATGAAATCATTTATTTTACTTTTAATAGTTCCTTTTCTAATGTAGTTCCTTTTCAGCTCAGCTCTAAACCATTGTTTTTGTTTAATATATTTTATAACAACCCTCACCGTTATGGGCAGTTTCAGTCATCTGTAAATGCTGCATAATCCCCTTATCTGCCCTTTCTCTATCCACTGCCATCACAATGTAAGACTGAGAGTGAAGAAAACGCTGATATTGATGAGGAGCAGGAGTGAGCTTGTATTTGCTAGTGTGGTAAGTGCGGCGAGGTCGAGTGATGAAAGCTGAAGCCGAGGAGCACGCCTTGCTTTTTTGAGTTCTTACTCCTGGGTCAGAGTTGGCCGTGAATGGATTTGACGAGAAAGCGTGTGTGTTCAAGTGTGACATCTTCTTCTTTGTAGTTCTGTGTGAATTTAAGTGAAACAACTGGGGTGATGTGATTTTTAGTTTGCGTGTGCTTGCTGTGATGTTTTCTGGTTTTGTATGTGCCATCGTACTGACTGATGTGTGTCGCTAATCTCAGGGAAACAGTACAGAGCAGAAGGGAGATAAAGTGGAGGGGAAAGGCTCCAGAGAGGATTACCAGCACCACCATCACCGTCACCACCATCATCACCACCACCAGAGCCTGGACCAGGGCGATGCTGACGCAGAGGGGGAGGAGGAGGGCAACGAGGAGGAGAGGCCTCTTAGGACAGAGTCATCCAGGAGATCCCAGCACGTCCACCACCGGTCATCTTCTACCAGGACTGAACATCACAACCACCATCACCACCATCACAGCAGTAAAGCCAAGGGCCTCTCCCGGCAAGAGACTTTGGACTCTGAGACCCCCGAGAGCAGGGAGAGCCGAGAAAGTCGAGAGAGCAAGGACTCGGCTTGTACTGAGCCGCGCACTCAGCGTCTTCAGCAGGAAGAGGAGGACGATGAGGATCAAGGGGAGGGGCATCCCCAGCAGCAACAGCATTACGAGCCACTGCCCCACCGGGACCACAACCACCATCACCACCACCACCATCACCGCAGCGGGGCGGACGAGGCCGGTCACAGCACGGGACACCAGCGCTCCAAAGAGCGCGAACAGGACCACAATGAGCGGAACAAGCAGCGCTCTCACCACCACCACCGGCCAGCACGCGACCACCACCATCACTACTACGACCGGGACAGAGAGAGGGACAGAGAAGGGGAGGTAGCTCCAAAAAAGAGGGGTGAGGCAGGGGAATGGGCCAGAGACTCATACATCCACCAGTGACAGACCAGAACCCCTCCCAAGGCCCTCCTGGACTCTGTTCTGTCCTCCCATCGTGCTGCTATACCCTGAAAAACCACAGCATCCTATTTATGTACACTTCTTTGTAAATGCTGTTGCATCTTTTTCAATGGCAGGATTTTGATTACATAGATACAAATATAAATATATGAATATATGTATGTGTGTATCTATGCATAGACGTTGTTTATGTGTGGATATGCATGAATATTCTCAAATATGCATATTTTAAACCTGTGTTTGATAAAGCATGACACAAAAGCAGAATTTTTTCTGTACTGAGCTGTGCTTTCTGTGATTAGCATTATAATTTTTGTTTCTAATATTATTATTATTATTATTAAGTTGTATTGCTTGCTACCACTTGAATAATTTGTTCCTTCAGACTACTGCGAGGGTTGACCAGCCATCATACTTTGATGTTGTAGTTGCAGAATAATTTGACACTTTGGGAAATAACACTTGCCTACATAGTTGCCAGTTTATTATGTACACCTAATGAGTGTAGGGCAGCACGGTGGCACAGTGGTTAGAACTGTTGCCGCACAGCAAGAAGGTCCTGAGCTCAATTCCACCAGCAGGCCAGGGTCTTTCTGTGTGGAGTTTGCATGTTCTCCCCGTGTTTGCGTGGATTTCCTCCAGGTACTCCAGCTTCCTCCCACAGTCCAAAGACATGCAGTTTGTGGGGATAGGTTAACTGATTAATCCAAATTACCCATAAGTGTGAATGTGCGCGCGAATGGTTGCCTGTCTCTCTGTGTTAGCCATAACACTTCCCATAATTACATTGAAAACTACAGAAACTACTGATTTTCTAAGTAGTCTGCTTGTACACCTCTGGACTGCTTTCAGAGCTGCTCCTGTTTTTAGGTCACTTGAGACCTTGCACATTTGTGCTGATTTAACCACAAACCTCAAAAGAGCTTCTGTTTTAAACAGATCAGCTTTAAGGTTTATCATGATTGTAACTCATCGTGATAATTAGCTTTCAGTCTACAACCAAGCAACCAAACAGAGTCCAACCCCAGTGACAGTGCTTTAGGTCAGGACCATGCTCGTTTTTGTCTTCATATTTTCAAGATTCACATAGTTGTCAGTTTATCCACCAGGACCAGACTGTTTTACGAATGTTCTGAGGCACGCATTTGTGGGGAGAGGACCTGAATGGTGGCCTGTACCATCTATAAATGTCCTACTACAAATAGTCTGAAATACACTTAAAATAGCAGCAGTTCTTGAAGTGATCAAGGGGTCCACAAGGAGACAACTTTGATTGGTAGACTGGACAAAACAGCAAACACAAATCCCTTTTGGGGTTGTGTCAAGAAGAAAATCCAGTGTAAAAACTCTACCAAACCTACCCACTGTGAGTAAGGGATCAGCCAAGCGTAGCATCTCTAAGAAGCTTAACATCTTTCAGTACTTTAGTAAGTATAAATCACAGATTTGAGAATAATCATAAAGTTGAATCAATGACTGTTTGGTTTAAAAAATAACTGAATACTATACTCTTCATAAATGCAGCACTGTTATATCAGACTGCATTGATTTTTAGCAGGTGAAAAACTTGATACCACTCTCATATCTGTAGGAATGTAGAGCCAACAGCAGGTTAGCTTAGCACAAATAAACAGGAGGAAAGAGCTCATGTGAACAGTTTCTCTGAAGGTAAAAACCACCTACCAGCACCTCTAAAAGCTCAACAATTACCATTTTGTGTTGGTGAAATCTGTACAAACCCTACAAATAACAGGTTGTGGCATTACTGGGGGAGGGGGATTCGTATATGAGAGTGGTATCGCTCTAACTCTAACAGCATATTTCCCAAAGTGTCAAACTGCTCGTTTTATGTTCATCACTTACTGCTTAGTTTCTTTTTTTGATTCCACGGGTTTTAGATGTTACGTTTTAACATATTCATGCCTTCTTGCAGGCGCACCTTAGTCTTGCCTTACAAGACAGACAAAGAGTTCTCCAGTAACTTCCTCTCAACACATGCAGTACTGTTCTTTGTATGGGTCCAGAAACATTTTATAACATTGGAACAGGCTTTTTCACATTGGTTTCAAGTGAAAGGGATTTGATATAACATTCCCACCAAATCGTAGGTCCTGATGATTCATCTTGGATTAATCCTGACCCCTTTTCTAATGAATTCCATTTAAGTCCTACTTTGATTTCTTAGTACAAACAATGCTAATTTTAGGATATGTTGTTCAGTGTGGGTATTTCTGAAATTCCAAAGAAACAAAAATAATTCCAAGTGTTTACCAGATAAATATTGCCTTTAAGTTTTTGCCCTCTTTTCACTCTTCTGATTAAAATACAGGATCTGGTTAATGGATTTGGGGATATTTTACCTGCTCTATATGCCTGAGTCAACAACATCATCAAAACCTGAATAGACTTTAGTTGATCTTTGAGTCCGTGCACTCTGGCCCTCTGTTTACACACCATCTCCTCACCTTTTTTTTAAATGTTTTTTTTGCCTGATAATTGTAATTATAAAAACTCGTCCATTTCTATGCTACATTGGTAGCACTACAGATTTTATAACAGTGTACATGTGTACATATTGCATAAATACGAAGAATAAAGTTGGAAACAAACGACTGACGCAGTGGGAGACCGTTTTGATGTTTGTGTCAGCAGAAGACCCAGACAGAGGAGGGAAACGGTGCGTCTATAAATAGTCATCTGAAACTCCACTGAAAAATTGAGGTAGACTCACCGGCCTGCCTCCTGAGTTGTCATGACAACCCCGACATGAATGACAATGCTGAGGGGATGCATCTAAAATAGGAAGGTGCCTCCACACACACTCACAGCTGCCTTCATAACAGACAAACTCGGAGATGAGGCATATTTGATCTTGAATTTTAATGTGAAATCGGGGAAAAACAAATCTTCAGTGGTGCAGCGAGTCCGCACTCACATGCAGCTTAGATGCAGGGAGGTGAAGTGCAGCGCAGACAGATGTGTGCGTGGACTGATAAGAGTCTGATGTTATTCCCAGGAAAGGGGATTGAGCTGAGGTCATAGTGAAGGTCCTCAAAATACTGCGTGTCAGAAGAACGGGACAGATGTCGGTGCACTGCTGGCACGGATCTATAAATTGCACACAGGCTGCGGATTTATTGGACATCCATTTTAAATTTGCACTGAATAAATTAGTTCCTATATTTGGCAACCATAAGCACGTGTGAACATGTAGCAATATGTAACAGACTATAATGTGTGTGAGCAGATATGAAGTGGAAGTGGAGAATCAATTATTTTACCAAGCCTTTCATTATGGGAACATCAGAAAGCTTTGAAAAATTGAAGATCATAAGATCACACAGAGAAATAAGATGCCATTGAATGTCGATTTTCATCGCACCAAGTATCTAGACCCCAAATATTCTAATGAATATGAAAAAGTGCCAGATGTTTCTGTAACATTTTAAGCCTTTTCTGTCTAACAAACCATTTTAATTAGTAATTTAAGCACAAAAGGCACCTAACTGAAGAGACGAGCCAGTGTTGTACAACATACAACAGAGAAAAGAAGCAACTAAATTGTATATTTAGGCAAAAACAATCGATGGCTGTCAAGAAGCCAATGATTAGGAAAGCAAACAGGGAGAACATTTAATTTGAGGTATGCCAAGTTATGCAAGAACTTAGCTTAAAATCAGTGGTAACAGGTCTGATTGAGCAATGCATCCAAATTATTACCAATGCAATAAAAAAAATACCTGGATAAAAGACACAATGGAACACTATCAGTCATGGCCCAGACCTCAACATCAATGAAGCAGTTTGGGATGATCTTACAGAGAATGAAACACAAGCAGCAAACATCCAAAGAAGAGCTCTGAAGCCCAGAAAATTATTCCTGAAGACTACTTGAGGAAATTACAGGAAAGCTTGCCTAAGAAAACTCAGACTGTGTTGAAGAATGGTCCTAACAAATACTGACTATCAAGCTCTTTAGCAGTTTTTTGTCCTGTATAGTAATATTCTATGCGCCTGTTTTTCTAGCAAAATATAAAGAAATGAGAGGTGGCGGTATTTTTTTGAATGTCAGTGCGTGACGTTTGTCTGGGATGTGTTGACTAAATGTTCAAATATAAGACGATTTGTGTTTTGCTTGCATAAAAAGGAATAAATAACAAAAGAGAAAAAGGAAAAAAAATTAGCTAAAATTCTTTTTAATCTCTGCTAAATACAATTAGTTAAAAGGAATTTAGACAACAATTGACAAATGGTTTGAGATCATATGCAAAGGTCTTCTAGGAGTAAACCCTACCATCATGAAAAAACCTCTGGACTATTTTGGCATCTTGTTTTTAAGGAATTATCTAAATTAACTCTTATTTTATTAGTAAAAAACAAATTTAAAAAAGGTCTAAATATCCTGGAAGTCATCATTTTAATAACATCTCTTTTTCCTCTCACATCTTTACTCTTAACCACTTCCAAAAACAGAAACAGCCTCCCTTTAAATGTGCTCTTATTCTGAAAAACTGAGCAACATTTCCTTCTGATGAATGCAGAGACTGAGCCAAACACAAGCGTCTCCTCTTTCCTGCAGGCTCCAGAAGTCCTAATTAAATGTCCCAGTCGTCTCCAGCGCTGCAAAGACACTAAATTGTTAATTCCTCTCATGGCCTCTTTCTACACCTACTTCCTGATCCATTCTCCAGCGAATCCGTCACCATGGCAGCTGTGTCGTCACTGTTGTTATAGCAACCGCAGTGCTGCTTCTGCTGCATTTGCCGTTACTCATCCAGACTCCGTCGCCACGTGCCCCCCAACCACCACCCTCTTCCATCCAACCCTCCCCTGGTGTTTATAAAGCTTATCCCTATATGGCCCACGGTTTTAGAGAGCAGCTGTTAAGAGGCAGATGCTGTAAACAGCGCAGGGAGCTCTTTGTCAACACTGGCCCGTCAAAGCACACAGAGTGTCGTAATATAAACACTATTGTTCCCGTTTTGCTGTCTCATATGAGCCCCGTGCGAGAGCGCGAGCCCTCGGGTTAGTTTTTCAGGAACTTAGCGATAAAGAAGCCGATAGTGTCGCTGTCGGCTCTGCAGGGGAGCGGGGCTGTAGTTTCCGTCTGCTCCCAGCTCAGCTCGGGACTGAATCTCTGGAGGAGGCGCAGCTGCTCAGGTGGAAGGCCGGCTCCAGGCATGCCTTCAGCACCGATGTGGGGCTCCTGAAAAACAAAAAAAAAAGGTTTCACTTTGTGATTTTTACATTTGCAGTCACGTCCATGTGGCTCAAGTGCTTTACCTGTGGCACAAGTGAGAGGCAGGGGAAGGTGTCAAGGGCCCAAGCTACCTGCTCCTCATTCTCTGCTAGAGTCACTGTGCAGGTGCTGTACACCAAAACACCACCTTTCTTCAGCAGCCGCACCGCCTGCAGAGACACAGATAGCTACGTATTCATGTACTCGCTTTATAGTCAGTGTAATCGTGGTTTTATTAACTTTTTAGTGAGTTTTAGAAGCACTGGACCAAAACTATTTGGTTTCAGTTCATTTTTTGCTGCTCTTTTTTAGCGGTAACCTCCAGGGTTTAAAATTAAGTACCAAATAAATTACAGATCCTCTTGTGGCCACTTGAGAAAGGAAAACACACCGGATCTATTATCTCTAATTCTCATCATTTATCACATTCTGGGTGTGCATTCAGTTCAAAAGACTGCCTTTCTTGGTGTAGTGGTGCATTAGTGAATTGGCAACTTGCACACGTGGAAAGGCCACATCAGTGGTGAAAGATATATGCAGGTATTTTGCTCCAAACTGTCTTTTTCAGGGAAGGCCTTGCAAATTTCAGCAAAATATTGTTAAACTGCACACTGCATCTATTCCAACAGCATGGCTTCATAGTAGAAGATTCTCTGACTAGTGAAGTGGCCTGCACCTTTCACCAGCTATAAATACTTGGCACATGATGAAACACAAAATACGACAACGAAGATCCAGGACTGTTGAGCAGCTAGAATCCTATATCAGACGAGAATGGGGCAACATTCTTTTCCCAAAATTCCAGCAGCTGCTCTCCTCACTTCCCAGATGTTTATAGGCTGCTGCTACAAGAAGAGGGGATGCCACACAGCGGTAAACACGGCCTCCTCCAACTTTTTTGAGACACGCTGCTGCCATCAAATTCAAAGTGACCTCATATTTTTCTTAAAATGCTTCATCTTCATTTTCTAAACATTTGATGTGGTTTCTGTGTTCTAATTGTAAATAAAATAGGAATAGGAAACACTGATGAAGCTCTAACGAAGCATGTCCTCTGCGCTGGTTTCCATGCAAGTGATTGTTGGGGTTTTCTCTGTGTTCTCTGTATCAGTGTTGGGTCTTTACCTTACAATATAAAGCACATTGAGACGACTGTTATTGTGATTTGGTGCTACATAAATAAAATTGAATTCAATTGAACTTTTTTAATCGAAATCACAGAGAATGATCAGGTCTCGAAAGGTTATTCGCAGAAATTTGAAATGACAGTTTGCTTTCTCTGCGCACTTTTGAACAGACTTGTAAAACTGCACATAAGCCTGAGAAGTGAGCTTCAAACCTCACAGTGACGTTAAACAAGTAAATCTGAGCTGTGATCAAGCTGCAGTGGAATTTCTATCCAATGCTGCCACCTGCAGGTTAAAGAACACTAGTACTGCTGTGATGTTAAGATGATAACACGTGGTTTATGTGTGTGAAGTAAAACCTACAGCATGAAATAACTTGCGCTGCAGTGGCTGGTAGGAGCAGATCTCTTTGAGGCTCCAGGTGCTGCCCATGTTGGGTCTCTGTCCGAGGCCGCTGCAGGGAGCATCGAGCAGAACCCGGTCGAAACTCTCCGGAGGGAACGGAGGTCCTGGGAAACACAGACACTGAGCTGCTACCTATTTATTATGAACCCCGGAGATTTACATCATAGATAAACTCTGGACTGTACCTTCAGTTTCCTGTGCTGGGTCACTGCTCACAGCCAGAGTGCTGTTAAAGCAGTGCGCCTTCACGCTTTGCAAATGCAACATTTGTGCATTTTGACGAATGCGGTCGATCTTATTCCGGATCCTGTCCAAGGCTACGACCTCTCCCTGTGTCGGAGAAAAAGAAAAATATTAGAAACAACTTAAAAAGGAAGGAAATTTCACAAATTACAATCCTAGACTGCTTGTTTTTATCTCAGGAGACGTTTTAGTTAAATCAAGTAAATGCTAACAAGGACACAATCTCATCACTAATTTTATTACACAAAGATGAACGCGTTGTTGTCCGCCCTCTCCTCCAGGCTGGACACAGACCAGCCCCCCAGTGGGGTGGTGGTGGGCCCCTTTGGTGGGGTACGGATGCTGACCTTAAATGTACTTAAATTCCACTTGGATCATTTTCTATGTTAACAGTTAATGTAAAGTGTTGCTTGAGACCTAGATCTAAATCACTGGTGTCAAATTCATTCTAGTTCATGGGCAACATACCATCCACATGGACCAGTCAAATCACTGCATTAAAAAAAAACAAAAATACTCTGAATATTAATTATGATCGCATCTGGACACAAGAACCTGATCTCCCATGAGCGCAGCAATGTGGCAGGTCTTCCCTCCAGGCGCAGCGCACATATCCAGGATGCGCTCCCCAGGGCGAGGCCCGAGCACGTGTCCCACAACCACAGACGGGAGGTTCTGCGCAACATGGATTCGCTTCAGTATGGGCAGTGATGTGGACATAACATGTATACAATACAGTTCCTGGTTGATTCAGACTGAAACCTCACTGCTGCTCTTTTTAAAATGGACCTAATACGTTATTCTACATTGTCTGTCATTCTGTAGGAATGTTTTAGGCAGTTTTTTAAATTCTTGGATCAGTATGATGTCATAAAGAGCGGATATCCTATCAGACTCCTGATCCACCTGCTGCTCAAACCATTTGTTTGCAAGGTGCAGCTGTTCCAGAACAATACAGGACAGTTTATCTGAGCCATAGGATAAATTGAGGGGCTACAACAAAGCCAGTTATAACAGAAAATACGGATTATTTTGGAAATCAGAATTATAGGTCCACTTTAATAAAGGTCCAATGCGGTTCTAGTTTATTACACCGACTTTAGCTCACTGCGGCTCTAATAAAAAATACCTGCAGGAACGCTAGGCTAGGTAAAACACCATCAAAGGACGGACTTCTGTAAAGCGGCTCCACCATTCGGATACCGATACCTCTGAAAGGAAAAAAGACGACAACTAATCAGCTAACACGTTTCTAAGATGAAGAGTAAATTTAAAGTTTCTATCCACATTGTCCAAGGTGCTTTTAAAAAAGAGCAAGGGATTTTCAACATAGCATTTCAAAACATACAAGAGTTCTTTAGAGACCATAAATTATTTCAAACAAATTCTATTCAAAGCAAAAAATAAAGAACTGCCAGGTAATATTCAGAGTATGTTTATTTTGAAAGAAGGAAGTTATAATTTAAGGGGTTTTTCTAACTTCAAAACAGGGAAGGTCCGTACTAGAAAAAGCTTTTGTGTTTCTGCTCATGGAGTGAAACTGTGGAACGGTCTGAATATGGAATTAAAAAAGACAGTGTTTACTTACCTGGCAGGCTCATCTGTGCAGAAGATAGTGGAGCGGTCCATTTCCGCTACTCCATTACCCACAAATACCTTCTTCCCCCGGAAGCTGGTGGCTCCTCGGGTGCACTTGCCCTCCAGGTCAGAGAAGACGGACACCAAATCCCCCGCCTTCATGTCTAACAAGAAAACAAAACAGCACACGGTTCGGTTTAAGGAAGATAATCAACACTTGGAACAAATGAAGATACTTTGGCAAAAAGTAAAACGTGCTTCCAAATCACAGAGCAGGTGAAGAAAACAAAGACACCACTGCTCTAAGTATTCACAGCCTCACTTCACTTCTACTGTTTTTAACCCCTTAGCAGTCCAATTAGTCCCCTAAACCATCCAATGTCCCGTGGGCGGTACGTCCGACTGCTAACAGGTTAAGTCTTACATTTGGGGCTGCCGAGAATCCCCGGGGCGAAGACGTGAGCGCCTCTCAGTACGGCGCCGCCACACTGAGCGCCCACCACCACCTCTGAGCCGAGCTGCTTCACAGGTCTGAGAGTACAGGACAAAGAACGATCACACGGTTACAGAGGATACACGCACAAAAATGCCGTTCTTCTCTTTGACTGACAGTTTGTTGGCAGCTATCTGAGGATGTGTTTGTTGTTCCTTTGTTATCAGAAATATTTCCTGTGTTGTTGGAGAACCTCAGAGGCCCAAGTGGTGCTGAGTGCGACCTCTACAGAGCAGATTAAGAGTTATCTGAAGCATTCCTCGCATACCTCGGACCTTCAACGGGAAGGATCAGCACATCTGCAATTCGTGGGTGTGGCAGAATCTGCACAGAGACTTCCTCTGCTGACGAGCTGCACATCAGCTGCTAGAAAAACAATGACAAACTAAATAAGCATGACTCCAACACACTGCAACCAAATACCGAAGCCCATTGTGTGGGTTTTCTTACGCCCTCTACATTCTGTTACCAGACAGAGACTCACCTTCCTCAGCTCTTCTGCCAGCTGCTGCCTGATCTCCTCAAGGGGGGCGAGATGGGTGCTGGCTCGTACGCAGGTGTATGAAGGTGGGTGAGACAGACATGAGAGCAGCTTGTGGAAACGATGCTCTGCCTCCTGATGACCCACCGCCGTTAAAACCTAATAAAATAGAAGGGTTAGGTAATAAAAAGCATACAGTGTGCCTTTATGTTGATGAAGTAACACAAAAGAACTGTTTGTAGATGGTAAACAGACTGGTACTTATAAAGTGCTTTTCTGCAAAATACAGACTAAGAGCATAGACAAAAATCTAATGACAGGGTCACCTGATCCAACCCTAACTACCTCTATACTTTAACTATATTAAAAGCACAGAGGGTGTCTATTCCCTGAACCCAAACTGGAAGCTGGTTCCACAGGAAGGGGGCCTGATGGCTGAAGGTTCTGCCTCCCATTCTACTTTTAGAAACTCTAGAAACCCCAAGTAAGCCCGCAGTCTGAGAATGAAGAGCTCCGTTAGGATAATAAGTTACTATGAGGTCTTTAAGAGATGACGGCACCTGATTGTTAAAGGCTTTGTATGTGAGGAAAAGGACTTTAAATTCATTTTCTGGATTTAACAGGGAGCCAATGAAGAGATGCCAACATAGGAGTAATATGATGCTTCTTTGTTGTGCCTGGAGGCTTTTAGGGAGCTTTCAGATCAACCCAGTAACAATGAATTACAATAGTCCAGCCTAGAAGTAATGAATAAATTAACTAGTTTTTCAGAATCAGTATCCAGAATGTTTCCTGAGCTCTTTCAATGCCTGACTGCATACAACAGAAATGTAATATGAATGATTTGTAAAAAACAAATGAACGAGAGAACCCATCAGTGTTTAAGGGAGCAGGACTTCTGTTAAAGATTACTTAATATTTCTTGTTAGAAAGTCACATGTAACCGTTTTGTAACTCTCAAAGGGTTTTCGTGACTGTTATGCGGAGAGAGATTTGCAGAAAATATACTGTAACAGCTAAATGAAAGCACACGCCGATAAATGACGACTTGTAGCATCCTAACTACTCCCTCAGTGAGTTATCTTTTCATTTGAAAGGGAAGACAGCGATTCCAAGAAGTGCATGTGAAGTCTTCTTACCTCCTTGTTTAAGAAGACACTCTTAAGATATTCAGTCACTTCAGGCTTCAGGGAAATTCGTGGGAAAATCGACATTTCCTCTGTTTAACAAGGCTTCAGACTGTGGAAAGGAAAGCAGGAAAGCAACACGTGTCAGATGGACATCTTAATTATCACCGCCACTGGATTAATGTGGAAACCTAAAGAGGCCAACAATTCAGCGATACCTGTTGTACAGACCAAAATGTTATCGCTAGATCAGGCAATTTCTCCAAGTATATGAAAGATCGTATCACTTAAACGACTCTGTAACATTCAACAAGTCCGCTTCTTAAAATTAATTTAATACATTGACTGTTGAATTCTCTTTCCGCTCCAGGTCTGATTTCATTGTAAATGTGCTTTTAATTGTATTTCGTTACTCACTTCTGTGCAGCGTGGAGTCCACCGGATTGTTTTGGCATTCTTCTTGCAAGTACTTCCGCATACATCATAGGCCACGTGACACAAATTGTCTTTCTTTTT
>NW_005187488.1:255607-256940 GCF_000239375.1 Pundamilia nyererei | reverse complement strand
GTGTGTGTGTGCATAAATCTTTGTCTTTTTTGTTGTGTTTAAACAGTAAAGCAAGTTATAAAATAATATATCCATCAAAGTTGCATAAAAATGTATTTATAAAAACATAACAAGTAAAAACTTTATCAAAATAGTAAAACATTTAAAATTATGACATTTAAACATAAAACTTTTTGTTTTAAATGTTGGCTAAACTCCTTTTCCTTAGGAATTTTATAGTTATAGGCAATATAATTTAGAAGCAAATAAAGGTGGAACTGAAGTGTTAGCGGCTTGGCTTCATTGATAAGAACTATTCCTAAAAAAAGAAGAAGAAGAAGCAGAAACTGGAGATTTAAAAGACAAACATGCCACGATGCGTAAACGTCATCACGTAACCGGAAGATAACTGAGCAGTCGGGATTGCTTTTTTCACCGGACAACTGGCAGCTAACGGGCAGAAGAAGAGAGGAGTAGATACTCACGGGGACTACACAGCTGCTCTGTACACACAGGGATTATTTGTACTTCTTGTGGGGGCTTTAGGCTTTACTTACACCTACACCATAATAACGCATCCCGGTATTGTTTTAGATCTGGTTTTAGCTTCATGGCTTAGATGTTTTAGATGGAGTTTGCATTGAAAAGGTCGCTGAGGTGTTTTGTAGACCAGAGCTCTTTGAGCTAGTGTTAGCTAGAAGCAGCCAGCCGCGGACTGCACGGTGCGGACCACAGAGTGGAGAAAGTCGCTCTATCCACAGAGGGACGGACATCGGCATTTATCCCTAACAATGGGCCTCATACTCGCCAAACTGTGGAGCTTCTTTTGTAACCAAGGTGGGTGTCGGTTTTTGCAGCTCACTTATCTCCCGCCGGCTTCTCAACCGGGGATAAGGCGAACTGTTAGCCCGTTAGCATGAAGAGGGCAGCTGAGGTGCCACAATAGCATATGGCAGAATTATCTCCCCACACATCTATTTTATTTATTTATTTTTGCTTAAGCACTGCCATCTGAACTGTCTTTATTTATCTTGTAAACCAGGGTACTACTCTCCACCCGCATGACGCCACCCAACATCGTAACTGTTAATCTGTTTATCAACCGATATAATTACCTTAAGAACCTACCGGAGTATGTTCACAGTGTTGTCAATCAGCTTTGGCTCACTGTCCAGGACACGTCGCCCTTACATAACTTTTCCTTGACTTTCTGGAAAGATGTTTACTGTAAATATAATTATTCAGTTGTGGCTCCAAGTGTCCACTTAAAACAATGGAACTAGTCTAACTAGTATTTTGCTCCCGTTTATGATAGGTTACCAAGCTGGATAACCAACATTATCGTGTAATTTCG
>NW_005187488.1:253078-255106 GCF_000239375.1 Pundamilia nyererei | reverse complement strand
TGTGTTATATTGCTTACTTACTGCCTGGCCCTAAGAATGGCAAATACCTACTTTCATTGTTACCCAATTCTGGATTAAACTATTCCCAGTGTCAAGTTTTACTTACTTAAGGAGACTGCTGTGTGGTTTGTGTGAAATTGTTGGGACTCAGACTAGGAGTTGAATCTATGTCATCATCACCATGTAATTGTATTACTAGAGATGTGGTTGGAGACACAAGAAGTGATTCTTCCTGGTGTATGAATCCCTTTGTGTTATTTTTGCCGAATTTTAATTCTTTAGTGCATTCTAGGAATAAATGTTTCCTTTCTCTGGACATCATACGCGTATTTTTCCCTGTGTGGTGACATCTATTTGAATTTTTGTTGATAATTAAACTCTAAAAAAAACAAAACCAAAAAAGCCAAACCAAAACCTCTTTGGTGGGTGCCAACATATTTATTTATTTATTTTTTAATATATGCAGGAAAAACCGCAAGCAATATACATGTAAAACGTTTGGAAAGCCAATGTAGTTCATCAAAACCCTCAGAGCTGCGATGCCCTTTGGCCAGACTTCCTTCCTTCCTCTCAGCCGGAGGCCTCGCAAGGGCAAGAAGTTAAAACACTGGCCTGAAATATTTTAGTATCTACATGTTCCTCCAATTCTGCATTTAGCCCACCATGTTTGCCAGCCTCAAACCCTCATTGTTGTTCTATGTTCTAGCTTGTTATATGAATGACAGGAGTTTAGTGTAGGTCTAGGTTTGTTTGTTTATTTGGGAAAAGTAGGTCAGGAAGACATGAGGTAGGAAGTAAGTTTTTGAGGTTTTTATTTTTTGGTGTGATTGCTTTTTGTGAGCTTGATCCAGTTTTTGTTTCAAACTGTATACTTTCAAATTAATTTCTGAGTTGTTGTTTTTTTGTTTTTTTATTTTTGTTTTCCAGAGCACAAGGTGATCATTGTGGGACTAGATAATGCAGGGAAAACCACTATCCTCTACCAATTGTAAGTACTTTTTTCAGTTTGAACCTTCCTTCCTGAATGCTTTTAAAGTTGGAAAAACACAAACCCACTTTGCATTTCTGTTTTATTCAGTCTAATGAACGAGGTGGTCCATACTTCTCCCACCATCGGAAGCAATGTGGAAGAAATAGTGGTGAAGAACACCCACTTTTTAATGTGGGACATAGGTGGGCAGGAGTCTCTCAGATCCTCCTGGAACACCTACTACTCCAATACAGAGGTGAGAAACACCTTGCAGAGTCTTTCACACTCGACAGTAGCCATGTATTGTCGAGCACAGTTTTCTCCCTGAGCACAGCAGCTGGTGTTTGCTCGGAGCACAGACGGCAGCATAGGCCGCCCAAGTCAAAGGTCACCCTATTCACAAAGGAGCCGGTCTGAGAAGCAAAGGGGTCAGCTGCCACAGTAAAAAGACAAACAGCAGAGGCAGATGTGTATGAGAACTTAAAGACCGCTCTTTACAATATTCACTAAAGGATTATATCCATTTTGGCTGCTTCATGATTTGAATACAAAGCTCAATTCCTCATTGTTCCCTATGCTTTCTGTGGGAGCATTCCATTATCCTAAAATGTCTCCTCACATATTTACTTGCATCTCTCTCTCTCCCTCTCTCTCATATCCTCTTTGTGATGTGTTAGAGATCCAAAAAAAGACGTGTGAGCGTGGAGGAAGTAAAGCTGTCAAAGCTTCAGCTCCTCCCCCGATGGCAAACTTTGTTCTTTATGTGGAGGTGCAGCATTAATACATCATGTCGCCTGATATAAGACGTGATTATACACCTGGGTGTCCTTGCTTTAAGCTGCTCCAGAATCCAACCTTTCCCTCATTCCTCAAGGTGGATCAAGGTGATGATGATGGCTGATTCGGAGCAGTTCCTAGGTTGTGGGAGAAGCGAGAGTTGGCATAATGTAAACCACCCCATGTCGGGGTTTCTGGGAATTCTAAGAGGCAGTATTCAGCATTTTTATTGACTGCTTTTATTGGGAATATATTAACGGTCAGTTATTGATATTTTTTTT
>NW_005187488.1:250885-252184 GCF_000239375.1 Pundamilia nyererei | reverse complement strand
GTTGTGCTTTCATTGTTCTCCCTCAGGACCTGCGGAAAGCAGCTGTGTTGATATTCGCCAATAAGCAGGATATGAAGGACTGTATGTCTGCAGCAGAAATCTCTAAATACCTCACCCTGAGCTCCATCAAAGACCACCCCTGGCACATACAGTCCTGCTGTGCACTTACGGGAGAGGGGTAAGAGAGATCTGCTCATTCTTCACAAGCAGGAAATACAGAGTGACAGGGTGTGCAGACTTTTAATTAATGTAGGGGTTAGATGATGATATCTCACCCTCATCCAGCTGCAAACCAGATCTCAATTAATACACAGATGTTTCTAACTAATCTTATTAGTTTTTTAAAATGAAAGCGGTGAGCAATAAAAGAAAACGGGGAATGCAGATGTTTTTTGTCTCTGTTGTTCTATCTGTAATTGTTTTCTGAGAGACGGATGTGGCCCAAACAAGCAGAAACTGCAGCTCTCCATACAAACCTTAGATGAAGTGTTTTTATCTTCGTTTTCTGCTTTAACAGATTTAACACGGCACCTAAAAGCTACTGCTCCAGGTTTTTTGTTTTTTTATCGCTAGGCTGTTTTATTTGTTCTTCTTGTTTTTTGGGGGTTTTTTTTGTTTGCTTGTTTGTTTTTTATGTTTATTGGAACAAACTGAAACTCTATATTATGTTCAGACAACTTTTCAACAAGCTTTGGTGCTCCAGTATAGTGACACCAACACCACATACTTATGAGGACATTTATCCAGTAAAATTAGTGTTAAGTTGTCCTGCAGGGCTGTGAGGCGTGTGAGCCACCAGATGTCACTGCATCTGCTTACTTTAAGCCCTGAGGCCTCAGGAGGCTTTGTGCAGCCATCAGTGGCAGAGTTCTGCTTTAAAAATAAATATGACCCACTGCTGTTTGTGTATAAGGGTAAAAACAGGCACACATTAAGTGCAGTAAGACAACAGGGGGAGTTAGTGAGAACATAAATATCCAACACAAAAACAACACAGGGTGTTTCCAGCTGTGTGAAAGTGTCTGACATGAACGATTTTCTGCTTTGTGAAACATGAAGAAGGACAACTCTGCAATGTATCCAATTTGGCTTCTCTTAAAGTTACCTGAAGTTGTCTAAAGCTGTGAAAACAGATGGGTATCTTTGACTCTTCCAAATTAGGAGTGCTCTACAGGAGTACACAGTATAAAAGAGGGATGCAGCTTTGAGGTCTGAAAAGTGAAACCCCTGCTGAAGAATTTTAAACC
The DNA here is from genome assembly GCF_000239375.1 of Pundamilia nyererei. NCBI lineage: Eukaryota > Metazoa > Chordata > Actinopteri > Cichliformes > Cichlidae > Pundamilia > Pundamilia nyererei. Next base: position 250,937 of record NW_005187488.1, on the reverse strand, counting down.
TGCATGTCACATTCACTTTCAAAAACGGTCACAACAGCTGAAACTCTCAACT
>NW_005187488.1:247763-249310 GCF_000239375.1 Pundamilia nyererei | reverse complement strand
AATAACTTTCATTAGGTCGCTGCGTTTCAAAGACAAACACCCATTTATTCACATCTTTAATATATTTGCTGATCAAACGAAGCACAGGGCAGTCGATAAAAGACTCACAACTCCTAAGTACTTTTCAGGAACACGAAGAGCTCATCTAAAAACAATTTTCTGCGGCATGTTTTTTCTACTATACATTCACTTTTCAATGAAGTCTTTGCACTGGGGTAATGAGCAAAGAAAAACACTGTCAACACATTCAGGAATGAACAGGGATTAATTGGAGACAATTTAAAAAAAAAAAAAAAAAAAAAATTTAGACAACAGTGAAACTATCTGATAAAAGCTGATATGTTTTCCAAGCTGCAACTCAGACGCCAGGAGTATAATTCTCCTTGGCCGTGGAGATTTAAAGAATACAGTCAGTAATAAATGCAACATTTTTAGATTTCAAGAGTTCTCACAGTAACGTCACTGTCACACGTAAAAAGCAACAACAGATGAGGAAACGGAGCTCTCAGCTTATCAGTCAGGCAGCCTCGGCTGGATTTGTGTGTGTGTGTGTGTCCTGTCTTAAATGGACCCAGCTCTGTTTTTGTCCTCGTCAGTTTTCAATTATGCTGGTGTTTCTGGACTCCTCTCTGTGACATCATCTGCAAGAAACTTGCTTTTAGTCTTTTTGAGCCACTTGTCCACAACAAGACCTCCTCTTTCTTAAGTGTCCGTGAAGTGGTCTCTTTGGAAATGTGGCAGGAGTGGAGAAGTCCATATGTGGCTGTATGGGCTCAGAGCTCAGGATCCCGGAAAACAAAACAACAAAATACTGGAAAATGAAATGAAAGAGTTTTATGCTGACACAGGAGTATTTAACTAAAAACAATACAAATAAAACCCTGCCACAACACAAAGTTTACCACCGGCAAGAGAAGGCATCAAACATGCATTAGTCTGAAGGTGGAAAATGGCTTTGGACAAGGCAGCAAATAAATGGCGAGGAAGAGGCGGGGGGGATGGACACTGGAGAAGCCTGGACACTCTTTGGCTGAGGCGGTTACACACACAGAGCTCTGGGGCAGCTGGGAGAAGAGAAAAAGAATTTAAGTGACACAATTATTTATAGAAAAAACAAGTACTGCACAGCACATATTACAGTAAAGGAAACCCGGCGTTCAATAAGCAGTCTCACCTGTCCTCAGTGAAGCCATCCATTTCCTCTTCATCGTCCAGCTCCATGTCCAGCTCATTGTCGAGGGTGCCGCGGCCATAACCGCTCAGGACGCTGCAGAAAGATTATCACGATCAGACCCCCTTGTGTCACTATGTGTGCATTCAACCTGGGATACTTTAACTGGAACAAGTTACGTTGGGTGAGTGCTGAGTGTTTGTATATGTGTGCATGAGGGTGGGAATGCATGTTTGTGTCTGTGTGTGCCTGTGTCTATATGTCAGGTCGGGTCTTACACTCCACCTCTCTGGGAACTCCCAGGCCTATCTCCCCTCACCACACTCCCTGCCGGTGACTGATGCCCTCAGGGGTCGGTGCATTGGTGGTTCTTGGT
>NW_005187488.1:241475-246696 GCF_000239375.1 Pundamilia nyererei | reverse complement strand
CCATTTTTGCATTTTACTTTTATTTCCTCTTTTCTGCTTGATTGATGAGACCAACAGTCAGATGTACTGCGACTCTACAGTTTTGTGCTGCAGAGTGGAAACAGCCATCCTGTTGCTCTGTAGATCTGATATGCGAGTGCTCCAACCAGAACGTGAAGCAGGTGGAAACCTGGTTCATTGGTGCTACACTAAGCTCAAGAAGGCCACCTGTCGGCAGCTGCAGCACGAGACTGTGTAGCTTGAGAATGTCCAAAGGACGGAGGAGGTTTGAAACTTACTAATGTTGTCATTTCATAATTGATTTGGCTGCACACACACAAATCTGTGGGAAACACGATGTGCGAGTTGTTAAGAGTCTGTAGAGGTGAGCAGTAGGCTTATAGCTGCTGACCTGACGGAGCGACATGTGAAGAATACAATCCTCTTCAGTTTCTTGTTGTAGAAGAAGTAGTTGAAGGACCAGAGACTCCCCTCTTCACCAAAAGGGTCCGAGTCCAGATCTGGGTTGTAGCTAGAAAAAGATATTCAAGCTTAAAACAGATTTATTCCACACCACATGGTTCGCTCTGCAGCGTTAACTGATCTCAGCACCTACCTGTAAATGTCACAGCCCTGCAGGTTGATCTCCTGGTCGATAGCGTTCCACAGCTCGGGTCCCAAAGAGTTAAACTCTTCTCCCACTGCTGAGAACAGACTGCTGTTCACTGCGTTAGCCACCTGGACAGAAAAAGAAAAGCAATCTTTGAAGCAAATTGTTTTTTCTCATTGCAGAGAACAAGTTTCGCTTCGGAACGGCATCCTGACCCAGTTGAGGCTGGGCTCTCGGCTGAACTCGTGAGCTCGCGCGGCGCTGAAGTCATAGTCCGGCCTGAAGGACTCGTTGAGCGTGGTGATGAGATAGAAAAGAGTCTTCCTGCAACACTTGTCGCTCAGAGGGTTTTCTCCGTCCTCGCTGCTTTTCCCCAGCCTGCACAGAAATGAACATCATGGTTTTTGTTCTTTGTTTTTAAAAAAAAAACAAACCAAAAAAAACAAAGAAAGTATTCAATTTCTTCATCTTCCAAACATGCTGAACCTGGCCTGCAGTACTCACTGTGAAGGGCTGGTGGCGCTGGTGGACTGAGGAGGGGAGAGGGCCTCCAGGACATGCGGCTCCCCCTCCTGGCAGAACTGCTTGAACATGTGTTTATCGTCTCCTGCCATCTTGCAGGAGTAGCTCTCGATCCTGCGGGGCAGAAAGAGGCGAAAAACATTTAAGAGCTGGACGATGTAAACATGACGATGGGAGGGTGCGGCCGAATCACTGGAAACTATTTTAATATCCCAGCAGGATTAAACACATGATTGCATAACAGATGGGCCACTCCAGGACATTTTGATGAAATTCATTTTAACCCGCCCCCCTGAAATTAAATTAATGAACACAAACAAATGTTGTTCCAAGAAACCTTTGATAAAGACTTTCTTTACATAGAGAAATTACTGGCACCCAACCAAAAAGGGTTTAACCAGAGCCAAATCAAAATCAGTAGTGTAATGACAGAAAGCTTTATTGATCTGTTTCATTCATCTGTGTGTAATATGTTCTGGATCTGTTCATCAAAAAGCCAAAACAACCTGAAAACTCTGATTTCTATCAAATGTGTTCTCCATGATCACCGCTTTTAATGCCAAATACACAAACACCTTTTCTGAAATGGGAAGGACTCCATTTTTTGTTGTTGTCGTTTCATTAAACTGCAATGTAGGTACGTTTGTTTTAGGATAGTTGGGAATTAATAACTATCAACACATAACTTAACTCTAAATATCTACAAGCTATTACACGTTCAACAAGACAGCCTGTTCCTTTCACCGGAGCCATATCTGCAGGAGTGCCTGACAAGTCCTGGCTAACGTTTCCTGCGTGCTCTTTCATGTTTCTAGGTCACATGCTGCTGAGATATATGAGAGCAGAGCAGCAGACTGCTGTGCAGTTGTTTATTTTGCACCCTCTCACCAAGAGGTTATACAAGAGCAAAGGTTGTGTCACTTGCAGGATACACTTGAGTGCTAAGACCCTTGCCAAGGCTGACAAGGCTAATTATAGGGACCTCATGGTGGAAATAACTGCCCTGGTCTCACTCACACACTCACAACTAAACTTAAAACTAGGCATAAAGAAACATTTCAGTTCACTGAAATAAAAACCAACTCAAAGCAAATAAGCACACTTTGAAAACGTAGCTGAATCTCACCCGAATTCAAGTAAAAACTCATGAAAAACACAAACCCATTATTACACCAGTAGAGACCAGAGGTATAACAGTTAAAGAGATCATCCTGATGCGTTGATCTTTGTGCGAATGTTATCCAACCTCAGATAGAAAGCGCTTAAATTTAGTGTTTTCTATTAATGTGTGTGTAAATAGGTGAATTTCACATCTTGTATAGAGCACTTTGAGTGCTCAGAGTAGAAAAGAGTAAAGACATATATGCATTTCATTATTACTGTATTACTAATTCAGGCCTACTTATTTACTGCCTTACTTTCCTGTTTTCAGTAGGAAACACAATCTTCACACAGAACACCAGCTGCCTTCTTTCAGGTAATTTATGCACCCTCTGAATAAATTGACTACGGTTTTATTTTATTTTTCTTGCCTGCATGAAAATACCATAATCCGCGCTGGAAGCCTGTTCAGTTAATTCTCAGCTAAAGTCTGCTATGATGAGCTGTCTCCAAATCCACTAAGCAGCCTTTGCAGCTGCTTCACCAGCACAGTCCTGATACTATGTAGTGTATGTGTGCATGTATACATCTGCTAAAAAACACTTCACAACAGTCTCAGAAATAACCACAGCGCGCTGTGAGAGGACACCGTGATCTGCGTCACGAGGTCACAACCACCGCCCACACACCCCAGAAAGACAGAACAGCAGACCGAGCTGCATAACTCCACACACAGCCCACTGCTCTTTATGTAACCACACTGTCACCGTATCCTCGGGCCCCGCTGGAGGCTTTGCATAATCGACAACACGCCGATATATCTTACAGTTTCCCAAGCTGTCAGTTATAAATTAACCTTCACTGCAGGCTCTGAGTTTAGGCCGTCTGAGGTAAAGAGTTACCATGATGTTGCATAACACCCAGGTGGCTGTTTGCTCTACTACCCCGCTAATGAGGAGTGTACATGAACTGTGAGCCAGCCGCACCTCTCGCACCATCTACCACTCATTTTCATGACATCAGTGGTAGATCTCTCCTGTATGAGGAAAACTTTTGCTTACACTGCAAGCCTGCAAAGTTTATTGGTTCAACTTTAGAAGTGCAACCTCGTAAAACCTGCACAGAAGAATTTGTTACTCATCTTGTGAAATAAACTCTGCATGCATCACAATCAGGTGAGCTAAGGTAGCACGTCTTAAATATGCAGAAACTACAAGCACTGCAACTGAAGTTTGTGTGGCATTCAAGTGCAGCAGAAAGACCTAAAAAAAAATTCAGTTAATACCCAAAACGTTCTCAAGGGACCAGTCACCTGTCTGAAATTGCCTACATGTCCACAAACAGACCCTGTGCCATTTTTTTTAACCCGTGAGTCACCAGCACACCTAACCCAAATCATGTTTACTTACACCACTTACACCACCTGGTGCATTTTTAATACTGAGGACTTTATAGTTTATGCATTTTTTATATCCTCTGAATTCCTACATTCTTTGGTCGCATCTACTCATTTCACTGATCATTCTAAATGGTGGAGAAAAAAAAAGTAGAAATGAAAGTCTTACCTGCCAAGTATGCGGGACTCCCCTGTTTCAACACACAGCCGGGAGCTGAGAGCTTCAAAGCTGGAGTTTTCCAACAGCTTCATTGTAGTCTGCAAGACCCATAAAGATAAACATACACATGCTGTTTAGCTTGCATTCACAACAGGTCTCTTAAGGAAACGATAACTTGGAGTTAACATGCCTGCACATTGCCCGCCTTATAAAGTCATTACACAGCGAGTTACAAATTAGCGACAAGCAGATAAACAATGGTGTTATTTAGCAGAGAGGGGGCTGCAGCGCCCCTAGAGGACAACTTGCAGATCAAAACAGAAGCAGCTGCCCCTCCCCCACTCTGCTCTACATTTAGTTGACAAGCCGTCTTCCTGGTTCCCATATAAATCACTTACCAGGCAGTATTTTTCGACACTGGCCGAAAACAGACGGTCCAAAATCGAGCAGTCAGCTGTCTCGGTAGATACTTGCCCCTCTGTGACCAGCAGGTTGCTGAAGATAACCGAACCGCGCTCTGTAGGTGACCAGCTAACGGTAGCTAAGTTAGCTTACTGACAATTGCGCTCCTGTCTTCACAGAACAGCCTTTAGTTCGCACTCGAGCTTAAGCATCTTACACAAACACTCGGTCGAGAATGAGTTATTCTGAGGCTTTTTAAGTTTATAGAAAAGCTGCTCTTGCCGATTAAGTGCGATGAGATTACATCCAAAGACTCTTGGCGTCCGTCGGAGTCTGTCTGCAGCGGCATCCCTTCCGACCTAATTTACAAAGCGACCGTTATTAGCGAGATCAAGCCGCCTTTTTCAGAGCGACTCGATCAGAAAAGCAGCAACGAGCTACCTAACGTCGTGAAAATATATATAATCTGGTTACGGTTGCTACAAATCGTCGACTATCGCAAAGACATCTATTCTCATCAAAACAACGGACTCTACTGTACTGGTAAAACCCAGCCTCCTTTCTTTTATACGCCTTGCTAAAGGAACCCGCCCACGCTTGTTTGTGGTCCCTTGTCATTGGCTGAAATAATCCATCAATATAAATATGACTAATAAGATTGGCCAGTGCTATATCGGGGGGTGGGCTCCCCAGGTTACTGTGTATTTAGAAACTAAACTTGTTTTGTTTTGTGTTGTTTTGTTTTATAGACCTTTCTTCTCTTCCGTTAATCGAAGCAGTCAATTAACACCTTAAAATACTCAAGTATTATACATATATCAAATATAAATAATTATTCATCCATATGTTACTCTGAACATCACACAGAAAAAGTCACTTTTATTTTGTACTACTTTCATTCTGCATACTCCAGAGTTTCTATAGTATATTTGTGGTTTCATCAGCTATTAAAAAAAGGATGAGTACTTTCGTTTAGCACTAAGCAGTGAACATCATCTCAGTCCTGCTATCTCACGTACACGTGCTACCTGTTTATAATTACATTTAAGAT
>NW_005187488.1:234337-241257 GCF_000239375.1 Pundamilia nyererei | reverse complement strand
TAAGTTAATGACCAGCTAAATCTATGGTGCTGCTACGTCTTACATCATTTAATGTGTTTCCATTCCCACAAAAACAGTTGAAGTTGCATACTGTGACAAAGGCTCATTTAAGCCTACATATCACTGAAGATAAAACCACTGAGTGTTTGGGTACTGGGAAAACAAGTTCTGTTTCTGTTTGATAGTTCTTACATACAATAGTAACTTCAGGGGCTCATAGCCTGCTAGAGTCCCACAAACTGAATGCTGAGCAAAGAGAATGTCTAGGTGGAAAACCCTATTAACGAAGAGTGAGAGTCTGGATATTTGATATATGTGACTTAAAAAATTAAAGACACAAGAATATTGAGGCCAGTGATTGTGTGAATGACACACACACTTAGCTGCTTGTTCTTGTTTTAACTTCTGCTTCTCAGAACAGTAAGTTTAAGTGCCTTAAAAATACAGCATTGTTTTAAAAGTGATGAAGCTGTCAAACAAAAGGGCCCAGTGGCCTAATGGATAAGGCATCAGCCTCCGGAGCTGGGGATTGTGGGTTCAAGTCCCACCTGGGTCGTCTTTACTTCTATTTACCACAGCATCATTATAGAGATGGTGTACTTGATTAACTGCACAACTCCATAATGCTCTCTTTTCAGCTTAAAAGTAAAACCCAAAGCAACATTTATAAAATAGCAATTTATTTGCATAAATACAAACTGCACACAGAAATTATTCACAGTGTCTGGTCAGTTCTGTGTGATATAGTCAGAAATATCATTTAGGCCTGTGCACTCATTGTCCAGATACTCCAGAATGACATTTCCCCCATTATACAGAGGAGTTTCTGGGTGAGCCAACAGAGAGAGCAGGGTGTCATCCATCTGAAAAGCCTCGCCTGTCTGAGGATGACATAACCGCAGCTTCTGCAATTAAAGAGAAGAGGATACTGTTAAGAGATGTGCACGATGCTACACAGCTTTGTCTAGATATAAAACTGTAACTGTGGTGGGTACAATGTCCAACAACTCAATGCGTTTAGGCACGCAGACCTGTTGAATCTATACCATGAAGAATTAAAGCAGCTCTGAAAGCAAAAGCGTGTGTAAGAGAAAAAACAAACAGTGATAGGTTTAGCAAATAAGGCAAGACGGGAATGCTGCAGAAAATCGTTAATATTTAGGTAATATATTTATTTTCCCCACTCAGCGTGCTCTTATGTTGCTGTCTATTCCCAACAGTCTAATGAAGGGGACTGTGAAATCTATTTATCAAAGTGACATTAATTTCAGTGATTTAATATTTTGAGTGATAAATGGCTTACAAACAGACCAATCAATTTTCTAATGTGGCTTCTATTACACACAATTCCAGGACAAACATTTATTTGCTATATCATCAGCTAAATTCCTGGGATGGTATGAAAAATAAATTGCCTGTCACCACGCAGCACATTTTGGGCTACTGTAGCTTTACTGCGGGGCTTGCTTAAGTAGTGTTACTAAGGTATGGTCGAACGGGTTTCATAATGTATTCCTTCTCACTTAGAGAATAGTAAAAAGTTATGCTCTAATGTGTGTATACACAAACAGCACTTGCCTATAGACACCTTACAGTATTAACGCAACAAATACCAAAGCATTTGTTGCTACAGTAACCTACGGTGGTAAAAAGACAGCCACCATTGTTCATTCAGTGGTGCTAGTTTCAGTCATTGTGCAAAGGCACTGTTTATAAGTTTGGGGAAGCCTGCAGTCAGCTGAGACTGAATGAGTCACTTGGATGAGTGTCGAAATGTTTCTCCCACTGAAACGCTACGTCCAGATGAACAGAATCAACCTTTTGGGATGTTGTGGCACAGACAACGCCGACTTTAAGCTCAACATACTTCACTAACCCATCGATATTGCTATTTGTAGTACACCCCTCTGTTCTCTTACCTTAGCTGTCAGCACGTTATTGTTGTTCTTGAGGCCAGCCAAAGAGGCTGCATAATCCACCACTTTCCCCACGCTCCATTTGGAACAGAAGAACATGGGCTTGCTGGAGTCTTTAAATTCTTTAGGAAGATACACCTGAAAGTAGGTTCTCTCTGTCTAGAAAGTAAAAATAAAAGAAATTGAATAATGGCAGGTGGATGACAAGAGATGTTTAACATGCAGTAATGTATACACAAGAAACTGAGCAGACAGTAAAGTGTCAAAATAAAAGTATCGACAGTTGGGATTTTACCTGCGGCAGCCCCTTGTCCCCTGCAGCATGCAACTTCAGCTTCATCAGTGCCACCTTTGCTGCGGTTGCACTGTTCTTTGCTCCTCTGCGCCCTTTACTTTTGGATCCATCTTTTGACTCTGAGCGGCCGCCAGACACAAAGGAAAACAAAATCCAGGTTAACAGGTCAAAGGGAACAGGCACACAAGAGTGAAGGCAGTTGTTTAATACTGATCCCATGTGGACAAAAGAGGAATGACAGAAGAACTCCGGACTACATTAACTAACCTACAATCTTCTGCACCAGCTCTTTGGTGGCTTGCATTCGAGGCTTTTGGACTTCCAGCTTCTCACACTTGTGATCATCTTGATGTCGGTGGCTATAAAGACAAAACAGTCAGTTTATTAGTTCTGAACTAATAAAAATTATGCGATCGGAGGTTTAAACTTTTTCTGCCATGAACAGGATCAGAAAACGCTCAAGAGCCACCGCCTTATTAAAAAGTTCATTAAAGTTGGTAACCTACGCCAAACAGAAATGTTTTTCACACTGCGGACATATAACTGGTAACAATTCTTTTCCGTTGCAGTCTTCAAATGAGCACGGATAACTTGTAGTTCCACCCGCTGTCCCGGATTCCCTTTTTACTGACTCCTAAAAAGAAAAGAAAGATAGAGTGAAGAAAGGCTTCAGCCATAAAGAGAAATGTATTTGTTGTCCTGATAATATTAGAGAAAGACATTAAGCTAATTTATTTAACAGCTCAGGATACCTTTGAACATGAGTGTCCATCTTTGCTTCTGTGCTCGAGACTGAAAGGGACAAAAATGTGTTTATCTGAGGTGAAAATGAACAATTCTCACCTGAATTATCTTAACCAGATAACTTCAGATATAAGAGTTTTCCGTACTACGAAGCTGGTTATGTTTTTACCAGAGTTTATTGTCATGGTAACCTATGTTAAGAACCTAATCTGCTCTGCAGCAGGTTATATTCCAGATAAGAGAACAACAGGTATGAACTTTCCCTGAAAAACAGCGTCACCAATCTTGGAAAAATCCCTCTGACATGAGTGCGCAGACAGTAGGAGGGTCTAAAGTTTTTCAATAGCGTCTAATATCTTTTTGTTTCCTTGTATCCTTAGTGCCAACTTTATTCCTTGTTTTTTTTTCTCCTTTTGGCTGCAAACAATTTTACAACAATTTTATTGGTCTATAAAAATTAATATATGATCTTAAAACAGGACACCTTTTTGTACTCCTGGACCTTTTATTGAGTTTGCAACTAGACTAAGCTGAACTTTGAATTCTAATTTTATATTTAGTCTTTAGTCTTTACTCAGCCCATCAAACACTACCAAGGCTGCAGCTAAGAGAATAAAAACTAAAATTGTCCTTTAAGCATTAACTTAATGAAATACCCAATTATAATCCACCTGATTCTCCTGTGTCTTAATGGAAGAGTTGTTATAATGAGTCTGGTCACACAGCATTTTAACCAAGTTTACTTTCCTGGATTTAAATAGTCAAAACTGTATTAAAATTGTAGCTCTTCTCCCGTCTTACTGACCAAAGTGCACATTTTAAATACTGTACTCAACAGTAATTCTCCTCTCACATCGACTGTAGGTGTGTAGATGTTTTTATAATTTCCCATGTATATAGAGTCAACTTCCTTTATAAAATCACCTGTTCTACTGAGCATATTTGCGATTGTAAAGATCATCTGACCAGTTACGTTTCAGAGGAAACCCTGGGTTACCAGAGCAAATGATAACCAGCTTTGTGTGACCTCTTTACCTGACTATCAATGTTAAGGTGAGTGAATCCAGATAATGCTAAAATACCCTGGGTATTCTGACCTCACTCAGAGGCCTCTGGGGTGTTTTTATAGGTATTTCTTATTTATGTTTCTTTATAGACAGAAGACTATTTCAGTTTGGTCCACTTCAATACAAAAGAAGCAACAGCGACTAGAACACAAAAAGGGATTTAACACTTAGTGTGGGGTCAGTTAACGACATTAAAACAACACTATTCAAATATATATATATTACAGTATTCGTAACAACAAGCTAACAGATGCACATAAGAAAAAAACAAAAAAACCTGACTTGAAGTCTTACCAGAAAACACCACCGCAGGAATCACAAACAAATGGCAGAAAGTCTGAGAGAAGAACAAGGAGAACGTGTTAAATATGTTGTGAACAAGGACCATAAGTACACTTGTCCAGTTCAAACGACGAGATCTAACAATTTGCCCCAAAGTAGCTCAAACTAGTCTGACACTTTCAACCAGCTTCATTCACGTTACTTATATTTACATAACATTAAGAGTACAACTGTCGTAACTCATTTAAAGACCGAGCTGAATTTCCTTGTGGGAGTTTGTAGTTTTAGAGAAGAATGCTTGATAATAAATTGAGTTTTATCCGAGGGAACCAACGCTAACAAGCGTTAGCGCACAGGCTAAGCATGCTAAAAAAAAAGACGATTAGCGTTTTCATAATAATTAAAACAGCAGAATAAAGTCGCACCCCAACATCTTTATTTACTGTGCTTCACACAAAAATACAACGGACCTTTCAGATTGCAGGAATCAACCTGGCAATGCTTCCCGATGTCTAATTCAGCCATTAGCTAACCGAGACAGCGTCAGCTGAGATCATCGACACGAACTTTGACCCCAAATGCGTCGTCACGTGACTGAGTCTATACCATATAAAACTTTTTAAATCTTTATATTTTTTATTATATGTGTGTAACAGGACACACATGACTCGCATGTAAAGTAAAATTAATTAACAATTTCATTTATCCACATTTTTTTTTTACAGTAAATAAAATTCAGTTTTTTTCTGGTTTTATCAGCTTAATCAACATATCTGTTTGTACAACTAAATTAAAACGTTAAAACAAGATATGATGCACTGTTGTATTATCCCGTTTGGAGAGAAAACACGGAAAAGACGCAAAATTTAAGCCCTGGTGGAAACGGGAGGTAAGGCGTCAGGTATCCAGACGTCACGCAGGTATCTGCGAAAGGTGTGGCGAGAGTTGTGTTCACGGCTTGTTTGAAAGCACACAAAGCCGTCGAGCTGGAATATCTGCCCGCAACACACCCGCCTTTAGAGAAAAGAAGCTTGGACGATCGTTCAGACTGTTTTGCTTTTTAGTTACCAACAAAGTTTACCGCCCCCAAACAGCCAAAATGAGCAAAATCTCCAATTTGTTCAAGGGGGGCTCGAAACACAAGTCGAAGGGAAACCCTTCGGCCCAGGAGGCCATCCACAAACTCCGGGAAACAGAAGAAATGCTGACAAAGAAGCAGGACTACCTGGAAAAGAAGATAGAGCAAGAAATTGCGATAGCCAAGAAGCACGGCACGAAGAACAAGAGGGGTATTTATATTTGTTTTTATGATGGTCTGAAAAAATGTGTGCACCTGTTCCTCCACCGAGGCCAGGCCAGGACACACTACGCCTCCAGGAAGTCTTATCTTGTACACTTCCATATTTTAATCTTTTGTCCGGGCAAATATCAAAGCAAAGGAGGTGGTTTATGGGCCTTTTATATCTCATTTTACATTTCTGTTGTTCTTGCTTAATAACTTGATGTGTGGTAGCAACAGCTCATGGGTTAAACCGAAGACACAATGTCTATATAAACAGAGTTTATAAAACCTGACTCTTATTTCTAACAAGTCTTTTTTGTTTTGTTTTTTTACAGTGAAAATCCCATAAAACCTTTAAAATGTACATTTTTGGACTCTTGCGACTACAAATGTACCAGCTTTCATAAATCCTAGTTCACATATCAAAAATTTAAGGTGGATGACACTTTTGTTATTTAGATAAATGTGCAGGAAAGTGTTAAACAACTCTTAAATGTACAGTGACACAACTGTGAATACTTCCCTCGCAGTGATTGTCTTCAGTGTGTCATTGACAATGCCTGAAAATACAACAGGTTTCTAACAAGTAAAACAACAAAAGGTTTTTATTAAACCTGAAAGGTCCCTTCCCTCAGAGCTGCACCTACAGCCCTGGGTGGCATGGACTGTTGTCTCAGCTGCATTGGTTGTTGACTAAGAATAAACGTCACCCTGTGAAAGGGAGGAACCCTGTCTTTTGTTTGTTTGTTTTTGTTTTTGTTTTTTTGAGGACACATGACACTTTTGGAAATTTAACTGCACAAGTGACTTCTATGTCCTCTCTGTGTCAGCTGCCCTGCAGGCCTTGAAGAGGAAAAAGCGTTTGGAGCAGCAGCTCACCCAGATTGATGGCACGCTCTCCACCATCGAGTTTCAGAGGGAAGCTCTGGAGAACTCTCACACCAACACGGAGGTCCTGAAGAACATGGGCTATGCTGCCAAGGCCATGAAGAAGATCCATGAGAACACGTAAGAAGCTGCTCACACAAGGCAGAAACCCCCCTGAGCTTTGGTCTTACTTTCCACCGGTAGTCCTGGCTTGGTTGTGTTTATGTGCAGAGATTGTTTCCTTTTGAACAAGGAAACATGTGACGTAAATTCATTTATGAGCCATATTTCAGAAGGAAAGCTGCAACATACAATCAAAAATGTATAATTAGTCAAAATGATGAATAAATCCTAATGCTTCTTTGGTGCAGTTTCAACACTACTGAATGTTGTGTGTGATAATTGAACACAGAGAATCTCAAACAGAATTTAATTAAGAAAGCAAGTGCGGTGTTTTGAGTGAGTGA
>NW_005187488.1:231246-233414 GCF_000239375.1 Pundamilia nyererei | reverse complement strand
TTATTATTATTATTATTATTATTATTGAAAGCCATTTCAATAATGAAGAGCAATATGTTGTTTTTGAGTAAACTTTCAGCTACATGACTAGTAATATTTATGAAGTGGTGGAGTAGTTTTTTTTTGTTCTGTTTTTTGGGGTTTTTTTTTTTTTTTTTTTTTTTTTTTTTTTTCTTTTAATGGAAAGTTATTGAATGTCATTTCTGCCATTACAATAAAAAAGATTTGCCATATACAATTTAGTGTTAATATCTCAAAATTTGGGGTTGTGTATCTTAAATGTCTGAGAAAATAATTTTAACTTGAAAAATAACAAACTTTGACTTATGGATGGAAATTGTTTGCCTTCTTTGTCAGAAACAAACTTTCATAGAAACCATACTAATCTATGACAGAAAATTTTTAAAGGGTCAATGAAATTGTAGCTAGGGCTTGACTAATGCTTTTATAACTAAGGGAAAAACTGTACTTTATTCAGCTGTAAATAACTTCTGCATTAATGTTGTAAATACAGGCTATTGCTTTATCCCTGTTCCGCAATAAAAGTCTTATACATATCTCAAAGTGTTTATGTCCTCTTTTTCTAAAAGTAATAATTATTAAAATTTGATATGTAGCTATGTATTCTTGTGGTTATATTATTTTCGAGTCTTAAGTAATAACTAAAAACCTTTAAAATTGAGGATATTTGTGTACGTTTTATGCATCCGGTTTTTAAACGATGTGCCTTTATTTTGAAATCAGGGACCGGAAGTAGTGTATTTGCATTCAGATTATCCGGTAACTTCTGTCATCAAGTATTCCGGCGAACTAGCCGCCCAAAGACAAACTAAGACTATAATTCGGAATTTAACGGAACATGGAAGCGAATAAACCAGTTCAGACCTCAGGTAAGATTTTGATTTTATCGCAACTCAAACAACTTTAGTTTGTGTAAGTTATCAAATAAAGACGGGGCGTTTCCGGGACTGTCAAAATTAGCATCAACTTAGCAGTTTCGAAGCTAAACGTCCGAACCGGATTTTGACACGTTTCACTATATCGGCAAAACACAACTGAAACGTATTTAAGGTTTATAAGAAATACTTTTAAACCACAAAGGCTGTCAGTCATAAATCTTAAACTAGATGTTATCGATAACTGGAAACTCAGTTTCCGCCTTAGTTTAATATTTGAAACATTTCCTTTTCACAGTAAATGTATTCAGCACACCAGCAAAGGTTTTAGTACATCAAAAGTGTATAAAGTAGAGCTTAAGGTTAATTTAGGTGACTCAACTAAGAATGCGTGGGAAAACACATTTTAGATAACTAAAGTATAAGTCAAAAAAGATGAAGTAACTTAAAAATGTGGACCGGGAAGGAAATAAAGTAACCATATATAGTAAATGTATAGGTTTATTTTATTTGGAACAAAATCTTCGTTAAGTTGGTCGATTTTGCTCAACGCAACCGGCCCCAGCAGGCATTGCTGCATAATTTGGGAGGTCTACGTGACTGTGACTCAGTCGCCTTCACGACATGTTATAAAGGCAACCGACTTCTTTAAAACCTCTTGCATTTTCCCTCTAACAGATACCCCCTCGTTAGTTTTAACAAGTAGTGTTTGCTATTTGAAAAATACTTAATAAACTTTTAAAAACTGAAAAAAGAAAAAACGAATGCTTTTAAACCATCAAAGGTACACCGAAACAATTAAATGTTAATCCGGCACACTGACTCGTTTACCGCTAACGTATTTCGGTCCGACTGAGCGCAATTGGGTAGACGTATTCACACGTTTACCACGGGTTTCAGGAGGTAGAGCAGTTCATCCATCAGTGGAAGGCCGATGTTTTGATACCTGGCTGCTTCAGTCTGCATGCCCAAGTCTGTATCCTGATCCTCATGTTGCTTTCTGATGCATCTGTGGGAGTATCTGCGTGTGTTGTGGTTGGGGCAGCCAAGAAGAGGGCCACGCAGACTGTGAGCGAAGCGGCAGAGAAAGCCACAAAGTGGCTGTGGATTAAGAGGGCTGATCCGTGGCTAGCTACTGGTACGCAAGTCGGGGCCTGATCACCCCCGGCTGGGTCGCCTGGGTGAGGGTATATGATGTTGCGAGACCCGAAACACCCGATGACCCCAGGATACATCATTGAAGATGCGTGCCAGTCCATCCAGGACATGTTT
>NW_005187488.1:227790-230008 GCF_000239375.1 Pundamilia nyererei | reverse complement strand
GTTGGCATGTTCACCGAGGTGGACCGTGCTCGCATTGAGGAACACGTGAGCCTCTTTGGGGAGGATGTGTGGAGGCATACAATTGTGGTGTTCACCTGGGCGGATGTGTTGAAGAAAATCTCCATCGAGAGGTACATTCGTAGGGAGGGTAAAGATCTGCAGTGGTTGCTGGAGAAATGTAAGCGGAGGTACTTTCTTATTAACAACTGCATTTTTGGGGAGAATCCCCAAGTGGGACACTTAATAGAGAAGGTGGAGAAGATGGTGGCAAAAGAGGGTGGGCACTACAATCCAGAGGAGGCGAAGGAGAAGAAACCTGTAGATGAGAACCGGAATTCGTCCAAGGAGGCAGAGGAGCTGGGAGCCCAGCCCAAACAAAACTCTGGAGTGGGTTTGTCAAAAGCCAGAGAGGTGGAGGCGCTTTCAAGTGAGTGATGAGCTCATGTCACAATGGAGGACATTTCTATGTATTAAATATCACATGAAGTTCATCTGAGATGAGCTTCTATAAATATTTTTAATCATTTACTCATATTTAAGCGCTTGTATGTAAAAAGGAATGAACCCACACAAAACTACCACCTGACTATACAGTTTCCTTCAACTCCACGGAGCATTAAAGTTTTTAATGGTTGAATTTTTTTTAGTAGTAAGCATTTGTTGTCATCAGCATTGTTTTTGGTCACAGCAAGTGGCCCTTTGAGCAAAAGGCTCTAAAAAAACAGCCACTTTATCTGCTAATCATCGGTCTCAGTGATGTTTACTGCCAACAGTCTTTTCTGCAAAGAAGATGACAACAACTGCTGGATGGCAGTGGCTGATTTTGTACTGAAACTGAAGAGTTAATAATTGTAACAATTTTTTGTTTCCCAGCTACAAAAGGTAAGCAGGCAGTTAGTTAGGGCATGTAATTAGCTTTTATTGGAGTGGTCCTCTACACCAAGCCCAGTTTTTCATATTGCCCGCCCCTGTATTAGAGACTGTCTCTGGCAGCTAAAGTGTTATACCTTTCCTTCAGAAGTTGAAAGCGTCCAACTTGTGTTATAGTGCTAACTCCAGTATTGAAACTAAAAATGGCTGCCTGTGAGCACAGGGATCAGTATGGGCTATGAGACCACTCGTGTAAGTACGGTTGGTCCATGTAATTAAGGGAGAGGTAACAGAAATCAGTCCATTTTCTCATTATTCCTGGCTATTTGACAAAAAAAGTACTTGTAAATGTACATGTATGTAAAAAAATCTTCTTTTGACAAGCTTTGAGCTACAAGATTAAACTTAAACAACAGAGATGCAGGCTGTAAAACCAAACATGGAGCTGAATGTAAGGTAGAGTCGGGTAATAATTATCTGTGGGTTCATCACTATGAAGAGCTTAGTTTTATTTATTTGTTATAGATGATCACTGCTTTAAGGAACACATTACTCCACACAGGTACCTTAAAGTAGTCTTGTTAGCCTGTTTCATCTTATCGCTGCTTTGTGGTGTGTGTGGTTTAGATTTCAGATTAAATTATAATCCTTCCTCTAGGTTTCCTATAACTGAAGAAGAGCAAACCTAGAAATATCCTTTTGTTTTTAACATCCTTGTCGTAACAGTGATGTCGTGACTGTGCATGAAAATTAAGCTTGTAAACTGGAGTCTTGTTATAAATTATTAACAGACTGTGTGTTTGGTTCTAGATTAACGAGACATTCGTGGCTGACGGAGCCTCTAACCCACGACTAACGAAGCCTCTTCCTTACTGATCTGATGGAAAAGCCGCTGTGTGTTGAGAGGAAAAAATGGCAAAAAAATAGCAAAACAACTGAAATGTTACTGAATGTAAAAATCAATGTGATATATTTATTTTATTTTTTTTTAATCAGTCGTGGACATTTTTAAGGAGCTCAGTGTGATAGAGGAGGCCTTTAAGCCCTTTCGTTCATGTTGTCCAGAGACTTGCTGTCCCGCTTTTACCCAGAATTAATTCTGGTTAATCTTACTAGGTTTGCAATACGGTCTTGTATTGTGTGTGATGAAATCTCGAACAGAAACACAAGTTGTTACATAGATATTGCCAAATGTAGTGTGTACACTCCTTACCGGATACCAATGGCAGAACTGCACTACTAAATTGTCCCTGTAATATCCTGTTGATTACTGGTGAGGGGAATTGCTTTGCAAATAATTCCCATTTGTTGTGACCAAACTGTAAATGTGTTTCTAATGTTGCATTGT
>NW_005187488.1:205137-227705 GCF_000239375.1 Pundamilia nyererei | reverse complement strand
TTTTGTTTTGTTTTTTTGTGGTTGTTTTGATGTGTTGCCTTAGATGATAAAGTTGCCTTAGATGATTATCTTGTTGCAGAAGGATAATTTAAAGGAAAGAACAACTATTACTCAATATACAGGAAACTTAGGTTTTGGTTTAAATCATTTTCCGGCAAAATATGAATTTATGGTTAATTGTCTCATAGCAAATTCAGTGTCTTTGGGTTTGGGGAAAAGATTCAACTTCAAGGTGTTTCCTTTGTTTCTTATAGATTTAAGATTATGTTTCCAATAACCTGAGAGTACAGAATAAGTAGGTCAAACCGGCTACCAAAACTCGGGTTGAACAACTTGAGGTAGTCTTGAGGAGTTTCCGGTTTCGCCAGAAGTTAAGACATAGATTTCCACAGATGTCTAAATGAAGCCTAATGCTTTACTCTAGGAATGACAGTGGTTTGAGACTGCAGCATGACCATAATTATTCTGAGCGTTGCAATGAAGTTGTGATTTTGTTGCCTTTGAGATGATGGTTTCAAAGACAGGGACCAGGTCTGCAACCGCTCACAGTTAGTTGCTGTCCTCAAAGCATCTTCCTTACATTTTCCTAACTGCTCTTCCAGTTCAGGGTTTCGGGGGAGGCTGGGCTTATCCCTGCGGCTACGTACAGTTTGGTTATAATTATTTGATCCACTGCGAATTTGTAAGTTTGCTGAGTGGTTTGAGGTCTGCAGACTGGCTAAGCCACTCCATGGACCTTAAAGTGCTTCTTCTTTAGCTACTTCTTTGTTGCCTTGGTTTTGGGTCATTGTCATCCAAGACCCATCTTCAGTGTTCTGGCTGAGGGAAGGAGGTTTTCGTCCAATATTTTATCGTACTTGGCTCCATCGGCCCATCAATGCAGTGAAATCATCCTGTATGCATAGCAGAAGAACAGCCCCAAAGCATAATGTTTCCCCCTCTGTGCTTTACTGTGGGAATCATGTTCTTTGGGCCATATCTGGCATTTCTCTTCCTCCAAACATGGCGGGTCG
The DNA here is from genome assembly GCF_000239375.1 of Pundamilia nyererei. Lineage (NCBI taxonomy): Eukaryota > Metazoa > Chordata > Actinopteri > Cichliformes > Cichlidae > Pundamilia > Pundamilia nyererei. The sequence continues at coordinate 226,692 of NW_005187488.1, read as the reverse complement.
AGTTGATGCCAAAGAGCTCCATTTTGGTTTCATCTGACCACAGCACCTTCTTCCAAGCCTTCTCTGAATCATTTAATTGTTAACTGGCAAGTTCTAGATGGGCCTGTACCCTGCAGGTGCTGCAAAATTTCAATCCATTATGGTGTAATGTGTTACCAACAGGCTTTCAGATTCATCAGGGGATCAAAAATCATTTCCTCTCAGTACATTTGACTTTGGGATGAAACTCATGCAGACACAGGGAGCACATGCAAACTCATGCAAAGAACAGTCCCAGCCAAATGGTGCTAACTACTACACCATGCTGCTTACTGAAAGAAAATGCTGACTTGTTTCCTCAGATGTTTTATTTTGTGTCATAAGGATATAAACAGTGATTTGGAAGTTCAGACTGTAGACATAACTTTTGTTTGTTTACAGGAAAATGCCTCCGGGCACAGTTATCTTTTTGTTTGCAGAAAAACACAGCCTGGTTCCAGCAGGGTGTACAAGCATGATGTAAGATTCCCACCTCTTTGTTTTCTAGGTAGTACTACATTGATTCATAGATTGTAGTACTGTAGGCAGGCCACTTTGGTCTTTTGAGACTCATTTAGTACCTTTTCAAGGTGATCTTAAAATGATAGAGTCAGCTGTTCCATACAGGCATTTAAATCTTCTTTGAGTAGATGTATAACTCCTTTTATAGTCCACAAACTTTACCCGAGTCCTCAAATATTGTCCATTCTCTCTCTCTCTCTCTCTCTCTCTCTGATGTTGATAGATTTGCGTTGGATTAACCTTCATGCTGTTAGGTATTACCAGAGAAAGTGTTAGTTTCAAAGTTGGCCTTCAATCTTTAATTTTCTTTAAATGTCACAGGTCAGTCGTCACTTCTGGCTATAAATGAGGAGCGTGAGCGAGATAGAAAACCACGTATATACTTCAAGTCCTTTGTATTTATTTATAGTAATGAATGAGTACAATAAAAATAACCACACACTCTCAGATATACACTATACCTGTTTAATCCAGTTTGGGATAATACTGACGTGTTGGTTGAAGTTTAATGCTGAAATCTGAGATGTACAACAGATCTGCTGGCAACCAATCGTAAACAAGCACCTGAGGAGTAGAGATTACTGACAGGTCATGCTAGCACAGTCAGATACAGTTACTGCTACAGATGTGTGTCACTCTTGATTTACTGTCTCTTATGTAAAGAAAAAAATTTAAACACCAATGAGTATATGATTTAAAAATGTTTTAAAAAAACCTGACTTAGCACAAATACATGTATGTATGTATGTATGTATGCATACACAGGATGCTGTAAGAATCTCCCGAGGCATGAAATCCACAGTCACCTCTCTCTATACTTTGCACTCCCGTTACACTATATGGAATCAGCTGTAATTAAACTGGCATTACTTCAATGAGAGCTACAATGTCTGTTTTTTCAGTCAAATAAATGTATATATTGCAATCTACGCTGTCTGTAGCCTGTTTCTTGAATGTGTGACAAATTAATTCATTTTTATAACAAGTCTTCGGTGATTTGTTAAATTAGGAATTATGGCCAAAGTTTCATAGATTGTTAGGTGTGGACCCAAATGCAGACTCGCCATGCAAGGAGATGGGAAAAAATCAACAAAAAATAAATCTTTATTTAGGCTAGCCCTGAACTCAAAATAAGCGCCCAACTAATACATAAGTCCATTAAATAAACTACCAAACTCAATCCAAACATAAGCAAGGAAGCATACATAGAAACACGGCAAGATGCCAAAGTATATACAAAAAGAGGGCAGTTAAAGGAAGTGAGAACAGCTGACACTAATGAAGACAAAGGAAGTAAAACTACAACAAGGAAGACTTGAGCAAAAGGTTGCCAAAATAAAACAGGATATAAAAAACTGGGAACAGATGAAGACTTAACAAAAAAACTAAATGACACTGGGCAGCCTATTTCTAAATGAAACACTAAGTAAATACCAACATCCCTTCCAAACAGGCCATACTTGTTCAGTCTTTTTCCTGAACAACTATGGCCTGCTTTCTAATTGTACTGTCTTGAATTTCAACATTTAACCTTCAGACCTGCAAGAACCCTCTGCTTTTATTTAATGTGCTCTCACTTGCTGATGATCAGTTAATCAAGTGCATTTGATTAGCAACAGCTGGCTGGCTGGAAGCACTAAGGGTGCACTTATTTTTTCATACACTGCTTCTGCATTTGATGTTAATCATTGATAAATAAATAATTGAACAGTGCAATCTGTCATGTGTTGTTCATTTGAGGTTGTGTTTTAATAATCTTAGGACCTGTGGATTCAGAGGATTTGTTTAAATACTTCCTAGTATGTCAAACGTTAGAAAAAGAGCGTACTTACTTTTAGACAGCAGCTGTCTGATTTATTTTCCTTCACGGGCAGCAGTGTTGTTCTCTGTTTTGCCCACTAGATGGGAGTAAATCACCACAGAGGTGACCAGCAGCAGGATGATTCACAGCTGTGACGTGACCTTGGATACAATAGAGCGATTAACTCGATTTGATGAATGTAATTGCTGGCTGTCTAGCTATTAACACCCGCTGATTACTGTTTATAGGTACAACATGCCGGGCTTGTGTTTGTGCAGCACACTCCATTGGTTCCTCAGGCCCTCTTTGAGGCACACACAGCACTACTTGTATTAGATAATCTGAATTCTGTTGTTGTTCTTTGCAGCACTGAATCAGTCTCTGTAACAAACAGCTGAAGTCTGACACCTCTGCCTTGCTCCTTCGGTAATGTTTCCCCCCCTTACTCAAACCTTTTTCATGCTTTTTTTTTTTTGCTTCTAGCTTGCTCAGCTTGTCTCCATCTCCCCTCTGCTGTCTTGTTTGCTCAGCTTTCTCTCTGTACTGCTGTAGAGCTCCATCTCCTCAATCTGCAGTGAGGCATTTCCAAAATCTACCTGATCCAAGGGTTTCACATAAACCGAGCGTGCAGCATTTTTCACTGTCATTTAAACACAGGTGTCAGAAAACTTCATGGCCAAACAAGATATTCAATTTTTGGAATGCCTCAGCCCAGGGGTGTAGATTTGGTTTTGACATTGGTGGGGACGGATGATTCAACCACCGAACCCTGCCCTGTTTCTTTTTTCTTTTTTCCTTTATGTCTTTGCTTCTTGACCAAAAAAAGGAGAAATATACTTGCCTACATATGCTATTCTACATGCTTTTAAACAATTTAAAATTACAATTCATAGTTTTATATGTGAGTTATATAATGTTAAATTACTATTAAACAAATGACTGACTAAAGTATCTTAGGCTTTAGTTTACTTCAGCCATATTCCATATAAATCAGGCATCATACAAAAATAAAAATGGCTTCAAATACAGTCATGACAATCAAAGAATATGACTTTAAGTACACTAACATTACACTAACATCTCTGATACATTAGCACTAAGGGAACACTGAATGACCTGCTGGTTTTTGTCCATAAAACTACTCATCTAAGATTTCCACAAAGTAAAAGATCTCTCAGCAAAATTATGCAACATTTTAGGCACACTACACTATTGCCCCGATCAAATCAGTGAGCTGGGATTTTTTTTTCTAAACATGAGCTACTGTTACAGCAACAGACATGGACTACTGGTGCCCCACACAACAACTCAATGTCCACTAAGTGAAGGAGCCAAACACATGCCTGCTCCTCTCGTTAACTGAGATAAACTGCTGGCATATTGGTTTTACATCTATACTGTCCAGTCTCTCCTGGTGGACATGGCACACAGCAGCATTGTTTAATCTCATTTGAGTCATTGTTGACCTTAGCCATCTTTTTAGTCTTCTGAGAGCACTGAAGCTTCTTTCAGCCTCAGTACATGTGTTTTATCCTCAGATTACAATTATTCTGTGCTTGATGTGCCTCACCTTTGGCCCTGGCTCTTCCTCTCTGACTGCACTAGGACATATTACTACCTGATAAAATAACACATTGATTCGTGCCATATAAAAAGTGAGACATGTCAATTCAGATTCTTTGTCAAATATACACTAATGAATCAATTTACATCAGCAGCCTAACAATTGTCATGATAATAAATACTAGTTAATCTAAAGCACCGAATCATCAGTCAGTCACCTGTGACCTCGCCTCTTCACCTCTGAGCTACAACATGGCAGAGCTGCCTCTGTCACCTGATAAATAACAGTGAGACATTCCAAATACATGCAGTCACACATGTGCTTCAAATACAGTCATGAACCACCAAGTCATCATCCAATTTCACCTGTGATCTTGCATCACCATTACTCTCTGAGCTTTGTGTTGGTTCTTCTGTCACCTGACAAATAGGACACACATGACAATAAGAATAAAATGTGGAGCTGCTTCAGTGTTTCTGTCAATTTGTGCAGATCTGGACTCATCAGTGATGTTTTTAGGATGAGTGCATTTTTAAAACAATTTGTGCAAACTGCACTACAGGGTGGAATATTTGCAAAATCATGACTACCTCATGATATTTTTAGTCTCAAAAATTAACCCTATGAATATGTCAGCGCCATATGATGAAATTATTGTGTCACCAACATTTTAACATTAGACATATAATTCTAACAGCCTCTGTAAACTAATATCCTGGCTTACTCGAGGCTGCCGTTTTCTCTGACAGTTTCAATCAAAATTAGAAATGTTACTCTGAGAGACTGAGAGAACTAATAGCGCTGCATGTTGTGCAGTTAGTTTCCAAAACACATTATTCATGGTTACATACGATTTTAGACTGATGTGGGCCAAAGCCTAGCATAGGCTGTAATGTTATTATGACGGACACATTTCATGAGTGAGCTTGACTTTATGCATGTTTTCGTGTGTTAGAGCCCCGACTAAACTTCGAGAGATGAGGCTTGAGGTTGCCATTGTATTCAAGATGGTGGGTCAACATGGCAACTTCCACTAATCGGTTTATGAGACGCCAGTAGCTTCTTGGAAGATGTAATTACACACTAGTCAAAAATATATTTATGAGTAAAATATTAATTTTTTCTATTACATAAACTAAAAAAAAAACTGACTACACCTTTAAATGTGTTTTTAAGTCTTGTACTTAAATTAAAGGCTCACAAATGTTGGAAAAATTAATGCAAATCCAAATAGTACTCATTTTGAATCTATGTACTGCGAGGGTCTGTAACTACAACATTTCTGCACAACTTCATGAAATATACTAAAGATATGGTAGTATATTTATACTAGCATAGTATAATCAAAAAGAAGTTGGACATGCATGCTTAATAAACAAAAGAAACATAATTTGGTGGACCATGCAAAGAAACAGACATGTGACTGTTTTTACCAACATTTTTTATTATTTCAAATGTAATCAAAACGACAGTAGTTACAGAAATTACAGACAGCTATGATACTTTATGATTTCGAGTCTTATTGTTTGCTATGAAAGTGTCATGATAAGATAAAACCAACATCACAGCTGGAAGAAAACTCCAATTCTTGTATCTGTATGTTGAGCTCGTGGAACATTTGCTGAATCTGTGACTCAGCATCATTTAATCCAACTCATAAGAGAGCAAAGAAAACAGCAGTAACCAATCCCAATGACACAACTGTGCTGCTTTTGTTAAAAGTGGGAGTGAAAGCCATTAGTCAGGTCCAGTGAAGCAAGTGAAGACTTTGCTGCTAGAAAGCCCAGTTTCCACTATCAGAGCATTGCCAGAGTGTGATAATTATTGTACTTGTGTGGCAAAGGTCCCATAATATTTCACAATCTCATTATTTTACAACACATAGTAGTTGAAATAAGCCGAGGCTGCCTCATTTTAGGACAATGGACTACAGCTTACGCCTGTGCCTGCACACATCTTCTCTCATGACATCTTTTTTTTACCGATCTGACTTGTGTACAATAGTGCTCCTCAAAATATAATAACTGTAATCCTCTAAGATAACGTTTTTTTCATCTGGCAATGCTGCGCGACTGAAGTGTTTTCAGCTTTTGTAAATGTGTTCAGTGCAAACAAATGTGACCTCCGGTCACGTTCTCGGACTGCATTTTCACAGCAGTCGTTAAAACACTTGCAGTTTCAGGTGGCACCGTATGATACGTGGATGATTTGATCACTTTCAAAGAGCATTTCTCCACAGGGATCGATCTACCGGTACTAAAAAATAAAAAAATGGACCTGGAGGTGTGGAGAAGCCATTGGCTCACAATTGTTAGAGAAATACTGCTGTGATGCATGTCACGAACCACGACCCAGCTGCATAGCTCCACTGACTGAATGACTAGTGTATAGAGTGACAAAGGCTAACATGACTCAGAGCCGTAGACAATATAAAAGGCAGACATAGCTTCTAGCTCTGTAAAGTGACGCCGACTGTACCTTGAACCTATTTTTTTTAAATGTCCTGCAAGTGGAGACTCCTCTGGTTATAAAGGAGTCTATGGGGAAACTACACTCACCTCCCTTGCTTTGTGACCTCAGTATACAATTTACTTTCAGCTGCTCCCTTATTTACAAGGAGCCGCATGGCCATGTTAAAGGCTCTACACTAAGTAAATGAATGACTTTATTTGCTCAGTTGCTAGTTTCAGGTAATAGGACATAAATTCCATATTGTAAATTATGATCATTTTAAACACAACAAGGAAGGATTATTTAGGATGTCCTCATCGGTTAACAACATAAGGACGTTCCCAGCTGTGGAATTTTTCAGCTTTTGTGAGTCCCGAATATGGAGTTTGATAACAAGTGGCTAAATTTAGTAGTCGTGAAGTTAAAGTCATGTGACCACGATGTAGTTCATATAGTTAAGATTTTATGCCTTGTGTGACTCTTCGAAAATCATATCTTTCTGAACACACAAGTGTTACTTCCCACAAAACCCCAAGGACAAATCTGGGTGATGCTAATTTGGCAGTTTAAACTTTTCTTTGCTTGATAGTGAAAATGACTTTTAAAGTCTTTTAAGTTGAACTTCATCATCGGGCTTGAATTTGCTTGGCCTGATTTTAACAGTTGGAGTCTATTAATCAGAGCTGACGTTCACCTGATATCATTTAACATGGACAGTAGAGTCCTCTTATTTTTTACTTAAATGGGGCCAGAATAACGCTGCATGATTTCTGCTCATGTGGCTTCGCATCAGCTTGATGAATTAGTCCATTGATTGTCTTGTCCAAACTCCTTGGAGAAGAGATTTGCCTCCATGTGAGCGCGTGACTTGAACTGTCCACTCCGTACATGTGCTTGAAACTTGCTTGTAACTAAGACCTTAACTAAACGGAATAATTTAAAAAGATTTTTTAGGAAGTGATTCTGTTCACTTCGCTCACCTAGTGGGACTTTACTGCACTTGAATGTGTTCTTTCCAAGGACACAGGACAACGTGGTGGCAACTTCACCACCTGCGACTTTAGTATTGTTTAAAAAACCCCCAATACAACCAATTTCAGAATGACAGGAAAAACTTTGCTAATATAAGTTCAATGAATTAAAATATTCCCAACACACATGTTATAAAATATAAGAGAATGTATTGATTCGAAACAGGCTCCTATGCTTTCCGCGTAGATTAACATGTATTTTAACCAAACAGGCAAAGTACTGGTTCCTCTAAAACGAACAAAGCAACTAAAACCCAAAGGTTGGTTGCTTAAGTGCGCTTACTACTGTTGTAGTTGTATTTTTAGTTGTGTACCTGCTTACACGTTGTGACTATGCTGGTACTAGCAGACTGCCACATTTGTTTGTTTGAAGTGAGTGAATGTATAACACTATCTCAGGTATTACTGTGCTGACTGGACTTGTTGATATATCATATCGATATCGAGGCTAAATTCTTCTTCCAGGATTCGTTTGTTAGCTGATGATGCAAACTTGAAATTAGTAGGTTAGTTAGATAGGCATACTGTTAATTTCTAATGGCTGACATTTTACCTCTTGTAATTCTGGTTATTCATAGAAAGGCTACTAAGAGACACTGGCAGTAGAACTCTTTAAATGTATTGATAATGCAAAGCTTAAGCTTTACTGTGCCTGGAATTGTAATAAGTTACTGGACAGTCGTTGATGGTGGGAAGGATTTAGCAAATGCTAATCAGGGAAGTCTAATTTTTATGACATCAAAATGCTTGCACAGTATCACTTTAATCCATAGACTGTACACGAAGGATGGATGTAGCTTCCTGGTTTGAAAAGTGACATCAGTTTAGAGTGAAAACCTGCAATTTCTTTTAATGTCCAGCAGGGGTCGACTCCTCTGCTTGGAAAACAAAACCTTCATGTTTAGAGGTCTGTGGGAAACTGCCCTTGGGCGCTGTTGATCTATTACCGCAAACTTTTTTCTGATCAGTTCATGGCCTTAGCTGAGAGTTTCAAATCATACTGAATATAACATAATTAAGTACTACTGCTGTTCCCTCATTTCCAAGGTAGATCCGCATATTTGATTTGGGCGGATGCTTGTCCTGATGCAACCTTCTCATTTATCCAGGTTTGGGGCCAATGCAAGGAATACAATAGCTTTTAAACCCTGGAGGTGGATTTAATGGCTCCTCCCCTCTTGAACTGGCTAGTTTTTCATATATAAGGCTTGTTTAATCGCTACACCATGGAGCCACCTGAATAAAGAATGATAATATTTTTTTTAAATTGAGGGTTGAGGCATATGATCAGGAATTTGCTAACCAATGAGTGATGTCACAGTGGCTACTTCCATCTTTTGTGTACAGTCTGTGCTTTAACCAACTAAACCTGCATATCCTGCCTAATGAGAGGTATGGAGTCTGTGGGGGGAGGTTGAGGTAAATACATGTGACTGAAATTCTGATTAGTCTTTGGTCTCAATGTCAACAAAGTGTAAATAAAAAGAATTCAGATGATTGGAGTTCTTATGCGTTTTCATAGAAATTAACGGATGTAATATTGCACATTTTATTACTCAGTAAAACTCCAGGATTTTGAGCTCTAGTTTGTTTAAATGAGTCTACAATCATTGGTGTAAAACATGATTTTCTCTTGAAATGAGTGAATTGTTGTGACAGCAATGACTAGAACACTATTCACATTTAAGTAAAAAAGTAGAGAAAAAAAAGGCCACTCATAAAAAAATAAGAAAAGAAGATTCTCATCACTGCTATACTGCAAATGTTTGCCATGAGTTACCTGAATCTGCAAATGTTTTGGCCTTGGTATATACATTACTACGGTGACATGACAGCTATTAAATGTGGACACAGAACTGGTTACGCTTGGCAACAACTGGAAAATAAACCGACACTGTAAAAATGAATCAAATCTCCAACCAGACCAGTGTGTTTTCTGGCTCACGCAAACTGTATCCAGATACTTCTAAGTAAGATCAATAAGAGCCAGCTCAAATATATGCACCCATATAGCAGGTGGATGTCCAATCACTACTGTAAACTGTCTTCTGTATTCACACACGAGAATCACTTACACTCCAGAAAATATATTCACACTCACAAGCGCCTGTCTTGTAATTTTGCATTAGTACCACATGTCGAATGAGAAACAAAAAAAGAAGAAGTGCAAACTCTACTCAGGGACGAAATGGCACGGCAGTAAAGAAATCAATCCAAAGGGAAGGATAGTGTCCATCACCCATTAAAAAAAACAACAAAAAAACCCCACCTTACACTTCATTTTCACAAAATGAAACCAGCCCCCAAAAATCACAAACTAATTCAACACCGATGCCGAATGTTCAGAGCTTTACTCCCAGCTGTGATCGATCGAGTTCAGCTCGCGTCATATCACGCAGCCACAGCCTCTCTGTGCAGAGTGCACTGTGGAAAAGTCAATTAAGCCTGCTATGGTATTGAAAAGCAATACCGACGGTCTGTACAGATAAATGCGCCAACCCCTGTGAAAACATAGAGAAAGGAAAAGAAGGAAAAACCTGATGGATATACAAAGGCCTATAATGTGTAACCCCCATGGACAATAAAGTGGACATCTTCGTTCACACACTCTGTATTGATCCTGAAAATATATATTGTATAATTCACCCTGCTCCCCAACCCAACCAGACACACGGCTATCAGTCAAACTGTACAGTCCCAACATGGCAACGCGATAGCAGTCGTAAAAACTCTCAACGAATGCAGAGTCGATGATGTCTGCGCTGTTCCCTCCCTCTGCCCCCCGGCAGCTCAGCTCCTTGCTAACGGGAGCTGAACAGTGGGTATGTCTGGGGATAGTCTTCAGGGGTGTCTCACTTTCTCATGTCATCGGTTACTGTATCCAGTCTCATCTAGCGCTCAATGGGCCGATTGTACAGTCTTAACGAGTCATTGTGTACACTGAGCTCCTCCACCGATAAGCGCATCCTGGAGGTTCTAGGTGAGAAGTCCCCGTGGAGCAGGAGAGAGGAGGGCTAGCACAGGAGGGAGGCTGCGGAGGGGAGGGAGGGATGTGGATGCCCCCTCCTCCCTCAGCACTGCTCGGACTCGATGAAGCCCTCCTTCTCCTGGCCCACTGGCTCCACCTCCGCGTAGGCTGGGTGACCCGACCCCCTGCGAAACTTCATGGCAGGCCACCTGCTCGGACGTCTCTACAGGAGAGAAGTTAAAGATTGAAGGTCAGAGGCAACAAATGTGGTGAAGGTTAAAGGTTAGAGGTTGCTGTGTAGTGCATTCACCTAAAGCCCTTTTATTTCAGTGTCTAACTTGACATCTATACAGCGTATGGTGCCCTGTACCTAAGACCCCATTGGTCGCTAGCATATTTCCAAGGTTACCTGTAGTTTGCATGAAAGATGGTGACTTACTTGTCACCTAACAGTGGAGAGGCAGTAAAAATTGAAAGAGTGCAACACAAACCAGAAATGGATATTGTTTGCTTTCAAAGTAAAATCAACTTTAACTTTGAAAGAAAGTGTTTCCGGTTTGCTTACTGTTTGCAGCCATTAGGTGTCATACAAACCATGGCCATCAATGGTCATCTGCTTGGATCCGGTGCAGCACTATATACATCTTTGTGACTAATTTCACCTTTGTGAGTGCGGCTAGCCTCCAGAAACCACTCACCAACCAGTCACTGAATGCACACTAGCAAAACATATATTACACTTCACTTTCAAATGATGGCTGTCTGCATTTTTCGGATGTTAGATATATTCAGCTTATTGAGAACACCCATGAATGTTAACCGGTTTGATTCTCATAACCAGAATTAAAAAACTTCTCCATAGCAAAAAAAAACAATAGCACAGGAAAATATAATAAGTAATTTATGTCAAGGTGTAAGACTGACAATCAGCCCTCTGACGTCAGAAACAGAAGAACTGCTGGTGCTGCTGCTCACCTCGATAAGGAAGAGGCTGGCTGCAGAGGTCGGGTGATGGTAGATGTAGACTGTGATCAGCACGCCTGCAATCATGATAAGCATCACCAGCAAGATGCCCAGGATCAAACCAGTGTGAAGAGGATGAGTGCCTTTCACTCTGTCTACAGCACTGTCAGCTGGCATCACTGGAAAACACAACAAGAAGCCATTATGTTGGCACACACGCATTCTGTTTGCTATATCAGATTGTTAAGCACCGCTGGTTTAATTATCACTTTGTGCCACATGCTTAAAGCAAGTGTTATATTTTCTCTGGTTTCGTTGCAGTTTTGTTGTCGACCAGCAGGGGACACTCATTATTCATCAATACCTACTTTCCTGCTTGTGCCAATATGTTTAAGTTCAGCTTTCGCTCCGTGTCACCATTGTGGGAAAAAGGCATTTCATTTTAAAACCTAACAAATGCACCGCTCTCATTCAGCCATGCACGTCTGATTCATTTTCAGTGACTCTAAAAGTATTTGTTGAATGGTTAAAGGACATTTCTTTCACTTGGAGAACAAATTCAAGGTTCACTGTGCAACTGGCTCTTTAGTAGTCTCTGGCACGATTGTTCTGAAGGCTTTTTAGGCATTCAAGAGCAGTTCTCGTCTCCCATAAGTGCGAGTAAGAGTTAATCCCACACCAAGGTTAGCAGTGTTTGGTCCTGATGGCAGGAGGAGGAAGGTCTATAGCTGCTGATAAAGTCCTATTATAGCCTTAAGTCGTGGCACTGCAAACCGAAGAGGCTGTAAGTAGTGACTACATAAGAGATCGGTCCTTCAGCTGGGTTTGGAAGTCAGCGCTAGTCTGTAAAGCACTTCATCAGATTTATATTTGGACCTCAAAGTCGACCCAGCAGGTGTTTTGAGAGTTCTTTTGAAGATGATCACAGTAGCCTGTAAACCTACTGGGAAATCTCAGTTTTCATCTTTGGGGTACAATTTCACAAAACACACACACAGACAAAAATACAAAAACTAAGAGAACTTCCTCTGTGATTTGTCAGAGGGAAGAATACACATAATAATGACAGAAAACAGTGTCCCAGCAGAGAACATAACCCAGCAAGGATTCTGCCTTCATGTTGTACCTCATCTCACACAGATTTATAGCAGGTTCAGGCCACGTGTACTCACAAAGCTTTTTTTTTCTCCTTCTGTGCCACCCTGGCAACATCTCCAGGGCTCCTCCCCGGCTTTAATTAGCAGCAATACCCACCACTCGGCCTGTCAGCCAAGCAGCCTCTCCCTTGGCTCTCTGCCTCATTGATTTCCGGCGTACTCGGGTTGTAATCAAATCTGTGCAATGTGTGTGGGAATTCACTGTTAATGTGTTTGTCTGTGTAGACATTATGTGCCCACCATAACTGGGAATGAAAAATAAAAACAACAAACGGATAATTTGCTGTGCTGAAACAAAACAACTGATGGCCGGCAATGCTGACAACCCAACTGTGTCCATCGTTCGTCAATCAGCTATGAAGGCAGTGAGTCGGGATTCTTGCTTGACATCCTTGCTTTTGCGTTTAATGTAGTAAACACATGATCTGAGTATGCTCTGTTTTTCTCAGAGACAAGACACTTTCCCATGCGTTTGTCCGCTGGAGCTGCACAGAGCCATCTCCTGCTTCAGCTGGCAGTCCAAACGATGCGACAAGCTGTTAGTTGGGGGTGTTGGAAGGTTAGTGAGGGGCATGTGGCTAAGCCGTGATGTAGGCATAATGAGAAATCAAAAGCCTAGCAGCTAAAAACCAGCAGAATGCAAGCTGAGAGTGTCCGACCCCTGGAGGAGCAGAGCGCTCTGGCACAGAGAGTTTCATCTGGACTCTTCTGAGTCTAAGCCAATAAGACAGCAGCGAAGGCCTTAAAATATCACATACACTGGGTGATAGTGGTCTGGTGAAACAAGCAAAATTTTCTGTGTGGTTTCCAGACTCATGTGCAGCCATGTGTCCAATAACAGATGTATTATGTGAAAAGTGGAGCTGGACAAGACTCTAAAGACTGTGGAAAAACTGTGGAAACATGCAAAAAAAACCCACATTTATATGTTTTACTGGCAAAAACTGTAGTCATACTTAAACACCTTAATAGTGCACGACTGACATAATCAAAGCACCTAAAGCATTGCCTTGATGCATGCTCAATCATCCAGGTAAGTAAATCCCAAAAGGTTGATTCTGTTTATCTGGACATCCAGATGTGTCAAGATTTCAATGAAACGTTTCTCCCATTGAAAACACTACGTCCAGAGGAACAAAATCAACCTTTTGGGGCACATAAAGTATTTTTTCATAACTGTTTTCAGAATCATACACATTAAAATGAATTTACTGGACCATAAACTGTTGATGATTTTAATTACCTCTATAATGCCAGACAGCTTGATCTATTCCACACTTTGAAACTGTTTTCTCAAAGTATGTATATACAGATGAAACTGTTGGCTAACCTACCAATAAACAGCTGAAGTAGCTAGCTAAAACTGAGAATAAAAACTTGGAAATCATTGGCTAGCTGTTAAAATAATTATCTGGCAGTCTGGGAAACAGTTTCTATTGATCACTAATACATGGAGAGTATTATGAAGTAGGAACTAAAAGAGGACAAATTTCTGAAAGCCGTAACTGTAACCATAACTGCTAATGATAAGCTGAATATAGTACTTTTCCAGGCTCAAATGAACATCTAAAGATGAGAGGTGGTGCTGGCGGAGGAGTCTTTGAGCCTGTCTGACTGGATACTTTGCTGGGAGTATGAAATGACAGCTGGGAACCAGTGCTGTCTACAAAACAACCACAAAATATCAAGTTTGCAAAAAACTAATTCTTAAATGTTCTTATTTTTATCACAAAAAGAGCTTACATTGGTGTAACTTCAGTTATAGAAATACTTCAGTTTACTGACACGTGGCTTAAAATACGTAAGTATTTTATATAATATGAAAATATAGTATATGAATACTGTAATGGTGGGAGTACAGTTGGATAGGGACAAAGTGGTAGGTGTACAGCACATTGAATTCATTCCTCATTAGCTTTGTCCTTATGACTGCTAGGTCCTAAGCACTAATGGACGACAGAGCTCTTAGACAGCAATAAAATACATTAGAGATTTTGAGAGAGGACAAATGAGACCAGAGGAAACAAAGCCAATCTGTTCATTTTCAGCTCCACATTAGTGCCACGGTTGGCGCAGGGGAGTACAAGTGTTCTCTCACTTGGCTAATGGGTTTCAGGAAGCCAACAACACAAACTGAGCAGACCTATAATTCAGCCTTTTTATAAATAGGAGTCAGGGAGAAGTAGCGCTGAGAAGCAGCTCTTGAAAAAAGGGCGTCTCACTCCTGTTGTTTCTTATCTTGGCTCTTATTGGAGCTGTAATCACCTCAGCATTTCCTGTCACCGTCAAGGTCAGACCAAACCTGGCTGTGATGTGAGTTAAACATGCTAGATCACCCAGACAAACTGACAGGAAGCAGGCTGATTAAATACAACTTCATAAACACCCACTCGTTACAATAGCAATACAATTAATACAGAGGAAAAGCCAATATAATTTCTCGCTTTTTATGTTTCAGTCCTTTCCTCACAATTTAGCTTCACCTTGAATAACACCATTGCCAGGTATGCGACGATAAAGGGTAGATGCATGAAAAATATGCAAAGAGATATCATCGCAGCACCAGGCGCCAGCACAAGAGTGCTCAAGTGATGGGAAACATGCAGCGTTTGTGTAATGAAAGTGTGATAGAAGCCGTGGATTTCCATTTTCTTTCGAGCAGGAAATGAAACATTTGAGAGGCTATCTCCGAAAACTGATGGAGTTCAAAGTCATTTCAGGAGTTTGGATGGTTTTGAATCCCCGAAAGTCTAATTGGAATGTTTTGAGTTTGCTTGTACGACTATAAATGTTCATGGTTTGTGTACATTTTATGCTGAAAGGGCATTGTTCTCATGTTTTTATCTCATATCATTAGAACATTTTACACAGGATCAGAAAATTCTGCTTTAGCAGTCAGTAGACATCACTGTTTACAAAAAGCAGCTAGACTTATAATACTGTGGCTCTAAGACAATAATGATGGTGAATTAACTTTAACATCATAACTCCTCACTTGATAAAACAGCAGCTGGAAGTTATGAATAATCCTATTTCTTAGTATTTATGAGACAATATTAGCAAATGAATAGCCAAACAGGAAATCACATGAGTCAGTTGTGCTGTTGCACTGATGCATGTAGGTGGCAGCAGTGAACAACAGCTGCGACTGTAAAATTAATGAATATCAACTCGCTATTGCATAAAAGTCCAAGTCATCATAAGTCCACCACCATGCTTGACAGTTGGTTTGAGGTGTTAATGCTGATGGGTGTGTCTTGCTAAACATGGTGCTGTGTTTTAGACATCTCAACTTTAGTCCAAAAGACATTGTTAAACAAGTCTTGTGATTTGCAAACTTAAGCTTTGCTGCCATGTTCGTTTTAGAGAGACGAGGCTTTCTCCTGGCAACCCTTCCGAACAAGCAACACTTGTTTTATTCCTAATTGTACAGTCATGAACTTAAACCCTGTAGTCTGAGGCTTTGGGTTTTGGTTTTGGCACTGTGTTACCACACACCTGAATGCTCCAGACCAGCAAACTGACGAAGCAATACATTTTCACACATTTCTCCTGCATTTTGGCCTAAATTTTGTTAAATAAATAATGACAGTGTGATGTTTTGAATCTCCCCTTAAAATTAATAGTGGCTCAACTTTCTTTTTCATATGATGCTAACTAAATCCAACCGGGCCAAAGGGCTTACTGCCTCTATTCTCTGTTGCTTTTACTCGCATTGGTCCAGACACCATAATTGATTGCTGGGACCCACAGAGGACAATAAAGCATTACAGTGAGCTGCTGGATAAAGTTTATCAACTGACTGAGCCACATGTCCCCCAAAAGATAAAAAAGCAATCAGGGACAGATGCCTCAGCGGTAAAGTCAAACCAGGAGACAGAGAAACAAACAATAATAAAAACAACAGGAAGCAGCAGCGGCTTAACCTCAACAGTTATTGGATGGCACAGAAGGGAAAGTCGGGGACCTACCCTGGTTGTCTCTGAGATGCAGAGCGATCTTGGTGTCATCTGTGAGGAGACAAAAACAGAAAGAACCACGAGCATCAGACACAATGATCAATATTTCTCTTTGTTGTTTGTTTCTGACAACATAAACAACTCGCTGATGGTCCCAAATGAGCCGAAGCTTCTTTCACTATATTTAACATCCTATTAAAAATGAAAGCTGTGAATATAATGGCTTAGCATTCCCAATTCGGCACATAAAAGCAGTCTGGGGTTAACTATACATGTGAAATATGGAAATGTAGCATGACCCAGTTCTCCTCGAAGGGTAGCAGCCATTTACACACACCATAGGATTCACATTATGCAAATTTGACCCACACATCACACAGATGCATTTCACCGGATGATTTAATTCGAAAGGATTTCAGTTTTTAAAAAGAGCAAAGCAAGTGCATTTTAGCGACTGAAATGAATCATTAAAAGATATTGTTCTCTAAGTGGCTGCACGTCGCGCAGCAGAGTTAGGGTTGTGAATTTGATATTACTGTTTCTGTACGAGGAAGCCAACAAAGCAATTACCTGCTCTTCTTTCACAGAAATGTCTATTTAGGTGAAGGCGTACAGAGTATAAATGACCCGGAAGCACTTAAAATTAAAAAAGCGTTGTTTTTTGTAATCTATTCTCATGTATACATGCTGCACATGTGCCCAGAGAATATTACAATCTTTTAATTAGTCCTAATTTCCCCATGTTCTTACTCCACAGTTTATTTTGGTAGCTAGATTTTAGTTTTACTTTCTGTATTTGTCCTTTTGTTTTCGCTGCCCGGATTACTTTCCCCTGTGTTGGAAGTCATTTTGATAAAACATTAAAGTCTATGGAAAAAAGGAGAAAGCTAGCAGACACATCTTTTTATAGAATAGGGGACAAACTAATTTAATGTTAAATAAGTATGAGGTGTTTAGGGCTTAAAAAGGTGGAGAAAAACATCAACAAATAACCTGACCTGGTAAGACATAAGACCTTTTTTTCATTGCTTTAATTCTACCGGAGGTTGTACATGCAGTGGAAGGTGGGAAATAAATTGCTTTTACAACTATCCCCAGTGCCGTGTAGCTATCATGGCTTAAAATAAATATTACTGCAAAAATTCCATTCACTTTATAAGTGACTAGTTCCTTAGAGGGAGGCATATTAAGTACAGCTGAACGTGAGCAGAGTGAGAGACGAGACGTTTCCAACTCTTACACCCAAACAAGCCTCCACCCACGCAGACACATTCATCCTCTCCAGTCTGTTTTTTACCTCCTTCGCTCTTATGTCAACCTGCAGCTTTTGCATGAGCCACCAAGCCTGTAATCTAAGCTGACCTTTGACCCCTGCAGCTGACAAGTGAGGGGCTAGCCGGCGAAACTGATCCACTGTCAGACCGTGGGTGATAACAAATGTAAACACCGCAGCACGACCTCCTGAACTCACGGATACTAACACATACACACGCCGTGCATTTTACTCCTCATGCTGTCTGCGAGGCCTCTCACCACGCCCCGGTTTGATCTGTGGGACAACTCGTTGTGTTTTGCCTCACAGCGAGGCGTTTTTCCCATTCCCTTCGTGAACTCACCGCATCTATCCTCATCACAGCGGCGCGTCGAGCACCCCGACCGCGATGGCCCGGACATTTAAACTCAGCCCCCACGAGATGATTAATGGGTGTGCGATGGAAAAGGTCGGCCACTGCCGGAGTTAGCCATGAAAGAAATGCTTCTTTTTTGGGGGGGAATACAAAATAAAAAGATAACCCAGACTTTAATGTAGAAAGTTAAATAAAAAATTTAAAATGGAGGACAAATGAGATCGAGACGTAGAGCACAGAAACACTGCAGACATGCACTGGAAAGTCTTTTTAGACTAACTACACTTTTGGGGACCATTTTTAAGATTTAGTTGTTAGAAAATAAAAATTTTAAACTCAGTTAAAGCTCGTCTAGAAGCACAAAATAAAAGAGATGAACAGAACGAGAACAGCACAGACAAAAACAAATGGACAAGAATTTGCTGCAGGAAGCTGGAGACTTTCAAGACACTTCGAGGGTTTCACTGTAAAAGAGTAATAACCCACAAGAACATGATTAGCTTTAATCTTAGACTTTAAAGTCAGAACATCTGAGGTCAAACAAAGCCCTGACCTCGCGTGAGCCAATAGAAGAGACTGGGAAAGATTGTTTTGCTGTGTTTACTGAGCCACACCATTAACTAAAAAACTTCCAGAGAGCCCTAATTACACCTTTTTTCCATCGAGTCCCCTCAGGCGAGGCAGATCACTTAAACTCACTTAAACATATTCCTATGTGTTTACTTTCTAAAAGCTATGGAAAAATAACACAAATGAACAAAGACACTCTAGTTTATCATGAGTCTATGAGCGACACACCATCCTGATGACTTAAATTCCTCCAAATAGCCACAAAAATGCATTTTGCACAACACACAGTAGTGTTTACTAAAACCTACGATTCCCAGCTATTTCAGGAAATTACTGAGCCACTTGAACAAGTAAACATCAAATTTTTGGCCTGGTCTTTTAAGTACAGACAAATGGGGTTGAGTACTGGCATGTTGTTAGTTATTACTCCAGCACGTTTATAATTTTTTTACCCACATTAATTAATTAATTAATGAGTACAAGGTACGATTTTTAATTGAATAAAGATAGAGCTCCCAAAAATATCACATGGAAGCAAGACAACTGAAAAAACCACCACACAATGTACCAGCTGTGTGATTTTAGTGTTGATTAGAAATGAGACCTTGCGTCTCAATGAGATTTACCTGTATGAAAAATATAATAAAATAAACAGTGTTTTTATACGGTGACATACATAGAGACAAGGGTAGGTGGGCCTTTCCTATCATTTTGATTCACTTACGATTCACATCTGGAGCTGATTAAGATAAACTGGCTGTTTACTGAAATAAAACGTTTAAAGGCCATATACAAAGGGAAACGAACCGAAAATTGGCACGATAAATTCAACCGACTCGTCGTAACCCTGGCATCTCTGGAGGCGAAGAAATGGGAGTAAACAAACTCCAGAGGACACCTTGGCCGTTTTCCTATCATCAGCAAAAGACTTCTGTCTGCTGCCTCCACAGAGATTTGCATTAAATAACTCGGAGATTATGCGGTGTGGATTCATCTCCCTGCACTCAATCATGTGCTCAATACTTTGCGGTGCAATATTAAAGGAACGTGACTTTCTCGACCTTTGCACAAGTTGAGGAAATGTGTGTGATGCAATGATCCATAGCGACCGTTTGTTCATACCGTCTTCACGAAAGGAGGCGCAACACACCTGTGTTTTGATCAAAGGTGTGCGCTACGAAGCAACGCTAACGGGTTAGTGATCTTTAAGTCAGAGTTTTAGTATCGCGAAGGCGGCTCTCTTTTTAACCTGGTTAAATCACCATGGTAACCTGATCTGGAACTGGTTATCTTCTGGTATGTTCGGAAAAGTTCTGGTAGCCAAAATGTCCTCTATGTATAAAAGACATTTTTGGTTAATTCAGAGAAAATGCTCTATATTGTTTATATTGAATTTCTCTTGTGTCACACCAGTCCTCTGCATGTCCTCCTTTACGACATCCATGAATCTTCTCTGTGGTCTTCCTCTTCCTCACACCTGGCAGCTCTATCTTTAACGTCCTTTGTCCAGTGTATCCACTATCTCTCCTCCGCACACGTCCAAAACACCTCAGCCTGAGCTGTCCCTCTGATATACTCATGTTAAGGCTTCAAAAAGGAAAATTAGTCTTTAGAGTCAAACAGCAAAACGCCTCATAAATAACCTGAAAAATGACTGAAAAGAACAACAGAGGGATGAGAATATTTTTAAGTGTCAACAGATCTGTCACATTCTTAGGCATGAAAGACCAAGACTGAGCTAGCAATGTGAGATGATCCCAGGTCTGTGTGGGTGCTTCCATTTTCGACTGGTGGGATTTGTCCTAATTCGATCTGCTTCTTTAAAAGTTGGTACAAGCACAGCGCTCTGCTGCTTGTCATCTGGAACATTATTTTTTGTTTAAGTAGAGAGCTGCAGCACATATTCATGTATTCTTTAAACAAAATGTGTGTCTTGTGCATGTTGCAAAGCAGGCAATGCATCAATAACAATAAAGAGCAGCTCCAGAGCATGCACTTCATTTAACATCTCGCCAGAATGGAGCATCGATCACAGCACAATATGCTCTGTGGCCGCGATCCAACGTTTTACTTCTACTTCACCTTCAGTGGGGACGCTGGTGGGGGGGTGGGAGGTGGAGGGTGTTTCCCTGCCCGCAGTGGCCTCCTTCCCTTTGGGTGTTGTTTTGGCAGCAACCGTGGTGGTGAAAGGGTAAAGGTACGTAGTGTCTGCGATGTCACACATCTTGTCCTTGGTCTGAAAGATGAGACATTTTGTTATGTTTCTGATACAGATTTAGATGTTTCACCATCCTGAACTGTCGAAATCACTATCAGGTATGATGATGTAAAGGCTGCTTATTGTGACACTCACCTCATCTGGGCAGCTACTATCCATCCAGTCCTGGTGGTGGCGGTCAAAGCCAGTGGAACATCTGAGAGCAGAGGAAACAGCACATATGTCAGTCTAATAAAGGTGGAAGTGGAGTGGGATTATAGTGTATGTATATAGTGTAACCAAAGTTGAGGATTTTCAGAACACACTAACATACACCGTTTTTTAAACAAAACATAAAGCAGGAAAGATTTAGAGTCATAGTCAGGATTTAGTTAATCCAGCAGAGGGGCTCCATCCTAACTGTTTATAATAACCAACAGTGTTTGGAGCACAACTGCTGTAGGGTACCCATCACAGCCAAGCAGGATACATTACTCTTAAAACCAGAAGTCAAGAGCTTCGATGTTGCCTGCAAGCCTGCTTTAAATCAAAACCCAGAGTATATATGGCCAAGCATTAGTTGGTCTGCAAACCGGTGGTCAGAGCTGTCTGATAACTCCAACAAAGTTGCAAGGACAGAATTAGAAGAGATTATACAGTATGTTGTGCTATGTATGAACAAAACTTTTTTTTGTCATATCCAATTTCGCAGAGTGATTTCTAGCT
>NW_005187488.1:182626-203479 GCF_000239375.1 Pundamilia nyererei | reverse complement strand
ATGGCACCGGACACCGGTACCCATCCCTAGTTCTCACTGTAATCAAACTCAGGATGCTGCTATCCCAAACAGGCCAACAGTCTATCCCCAAATTTCACATTTCAAGCCTAAAAAGATTCTTTGTGGCTCTTGTCAGGCTTTCTAAAAAGCGCTGCATAATTATTTTCCAAGCTGAGTCATATTCCTCATGGTTGTAAGTACAACGAAGCTGAGTGCTCCCTCTAAAGATTCATAGTGTAATTTAAGCTAAGCTCAATAATACTTTCAGGTTTGTCGACTTTGAAGCAAGCTGGGAAGAAAATATCTACACCTCCCACTCCCTGCCACCCTCTGAGCTTTGGATTCAAGGAGCTTAAAGGGGAAAGTGCGAAGGTCTGTGAGTGGGAAGTTCAAGGGGTCATGAGGCCTTGGGATAAGGGTCCTGCTGAGTCAACTATGCGTAACCATACGATTTGAAAAGACAGACAGCAATCGAGGCAACAGCTACTAATCTTGCCTGCTGTAAAGGATAAAAATTATAACTCGCTTGCTGGTGAGCTCGCCATCATCCTGTCTGTCTACGCTCTCAAAGGATTTTCTGTGTGGAAGAAAAAGTTAGCATGCAAAGCAGGAAACCCACTCGCTCTGACATGCACACGGATAAAAACAACCTACGACCAGCTCGCAAGGCAGAAACACGGCAGTTCAAAGCACGATAGCAGTGGTATCTCTGCTTTGTGCTGCAGGGACACTATGAGCCCAAAAGGATCTCATGCATCCCCAGCAGGCCCCATTTCTCCAGAGAACATATTGTTATGGTAATGACTTTATCAGAAGAAGTCCATTCTCATCTTTCTACCTCTCTAATCATCCCATTTCTTTTACCCCCATCCCCCCCAAAAAAAAATCACTCCATCTGTTCAATCAGGCGAGACAGATTCCTCTGCTTAATCCCCCATTTCCCCCCAGCTGCTTTTCCCCCCTGAGAGGGCAGCGGAGCAGCCAGAATGAGGCGCGATATTACTGAGCAGGTCTGGTCTAACCTGTCTCTAAAAGGAGCTCGTGGCTTTGTTTCTTCTCAATGGCATCCATTTCAGCCGGTTGCCATCTAAGACAGCGAGCCCACAGCGCTTTAATTAGAAATGGGCTGAGGTGCTTCATTTAAATATAAATAAACCCATGAGGTGAATATTTCTGCTCAGGTTTTCAACAATCACAGCAGGATGGCTGGATCGTGATATTAGGTTTCATTCTGACTCATTCTTAGAGGGAGTCATTCCTTGCATGACAGAAATGATTATAAAACCGTTTTAACCCTTTAAATTTTCATATGATCAAATCATTTTGATGCATTTTTTTCAGTACATGTCTGTCAGGATAAATTGTCTCTCTCTCTCTCCCGCTGATTATCCCACTGTGGAAGGTCCTAGAAGAAAACTACAAGCTCTCTGCCAACAGCTTGTAGTTTTCTCTCAGCATAGGTTTGTTTACCCCTGAGAGCAGTATTACTTTAACATTATAAAGGGAACATTAGATGATGGTGACAGTTCATTCTGCTCTCAGTGATTTACTTTTAGAGAGAAATGTATTTATAGGAAGTTTATCACTTTGCTACTTTGCTAGTACCAGGTTGGACCCCTTTTACCTTCAGAACTGCCTTTATTCTTCATATTCAACAAGGTCCAAAAGCATGATTTTAAAACAGTTTTAACTCTTGGACCAGTCTCGCTGGACCATATTGTCATGATAGCATCACACAGCTGCTGCAGATTTGTTGGCTGAACACATGCATGATGTGAATCTTCCATTTTACTACATCCCAAGGGTGCTCTGTTGGATTGAGATCTGGTGACTGTGGAGGCCATTTGAGTACAGAGAACTCAAGAAACCCGTATGAGATAATTGTGCTTGATGCTGACATCATGAGATGGGTACACTGTGGTCATAAAGGGATGGACATGGACAACAATAATAAGTGTGGGATTTAAAAAAGTTCAGTTGGTGCTAAGGGTCCCAAAGTGTAAATCCTTCTTGTCAACTTGATTGTGTCAATATTTGACCCGACCATTTGAATGCTGCAGCAGAAATCAAGACTCATCAAATCAGATGTTTTTCTAATCTTCTATCATCCAATCCTGGTGAGCCTGTAAAAACTGTAACCTCAGCTTCCTGTTCTTAGCTGACAGGAGTGGAACCCAGGGTGGCGGCCCACCTTGGTTGCTGTTGCCTTCCTGTCAGCTCAAAGCAGTGGATGCTATCCTCTGGTGTCTACATACCTACATGCAGTGAGTTCCTGCCATGTGATTGGCTGATTAGATATTTGGGTTAATGAGCAGCTGAACAGGTGCAAATAAAAACGTGTGTGCTACTCTTAGATTAATGAAAACACACCTGTAGTTTATTACTTTTTGGTTTTGCTTCATTAGTAAACTTTGCTTAGAATTTACTTTTAAGTAAAGCAGGACTTTTGAGATCTAAAATCTCAGACTGGTTAGCCTGTGTGCCGTTTCACATAAAAACTATAGAGGAACAATTTGGTGTGAGGCTACCACAAATTAAAATTCAACATTCGTCTCCTTAACACCCATTTGTGATGCACACCAGCTGTGTTTTTTTAGGTAAACAAATCCCTGCACCTCTAAGCACATCAGCATTCAGAGGCTCTGGCACGTACGGCCCACTGTGAGTCCACGGCAATGTCTGTCATGCTTTATTAACCCGCTTTAGTCCACATCAGCCACAGCAAACTGATTCACCTTGTAACTTAGCATGAAAGAGGCGCCAGGCTCTCACCTTCACAGCACTCCACGGTGCGATCAGTCTGTTAGGGACGTTCCCTTTAAATTTCAGCTTCTTTCATTAACCCCCAGAGCCAGCGAGGCTGCCATAGTTTTTAATTAGTGCGTGTTTAAAGCATGTTTGCCTTTTTCAAAGGAAATGGCTGAAGGATACAAAGGGCAGAGTGATGCTGAACAGTTAGATATTAACACAGTAGGAAAGCTAATTAAAATGCTGCTTAATGAGATCCCTGCTACAGGCGTACAGTATCTCTCCACTGCATCCATAAACTGCTGAACAGAAAAGCACTTTTTCATATCATTGAACTGTAAATTAGATTGTCAAAGGGGAGGGCATTCAAAATGCAAAACAGAGGGGAAGTCAACTCCCAATACCCCTTCGAAGTCCAAAATAACAATTCCCAGCGGACAGAGCAGAAGAGCTGCACATTTCATTAAGTACTCCAAATAAATAATTAGTCCAAAGGAAAAGATTGGCAGATGAACGCTCACTAATCAAGGAGTTTAAAATGCAGCGCCGCAGGAAAAGAAGCGATTGTAGCTCGAAAGGTCAAACGGCAAACCCCCCGAAACACTGACGACAATCTCCGAAAATATTTTCAACAAAATAAAAGTGCAGAAAAGCAGACACCCATTGACAGTCAGGTCCAAGCTTCCTTAACTTACAGGGAAGATAAACTCCTCCACCATCTATCCTCGGTGTCTGTTTAGCTCAGACTTTTCTATTTGATAAAATAAAACCCACCACAGCTCACATTTCAGCTGTCAGGAAATTCTGGGGAGGAACGCCAACACTTCTTTAGCAGCTCAAATATTTACTTTTGTTTGAAATGATAAAAAGTAGAGCAAAGGTTGGCAGAACAGGTGTGAACTGAATGAATGTCGGAGTGAGTCGCTTTCTCTTCCAAAGACTACAACCACTGCTGCGTAGCATAAATGTGAAGCTGCCTGATTAAATTAAAACCTAACACACAAGTTTTTCAGAATAATCACATTATATTACTGTATGTAAATCTGTGATCCAAATATATATGCTTGGATAAAATTTACCAACAAGTCCCTCTAGACCCACTTGAAGTGTACACGTGGGGGATTCTGCAGGAGTGAGTGGATATGTGGAACAATAAATGCACATTTAAGTGGAAAATTAACAGTTCATTAACTGTAATGGATAAACAGACCTCTAAAAGTATTGTATAAATTAAAATATTAAAAGAGAAAAGGTCAAAGAAAGCTGAAAAAGAAGGGCTGAAATAAAAAGTACAATTAGACTCACGGCTATATTTGATAATAGTGCCAATAAATTAAATAACTTCCATCGTCTGTCCTTCCATCCATTTCTTGCTTTTCGCTAAGGCTTCAGTCCTGGGGGGCAGCACTTTAATAAGCAGACACCCAGACTTCCCTCTCCCTGGCCCCATGCCTGATGAGGCACTGGATGGATGTCTACAAGACTGTGAATCTCTGTCTGTGTTTCTATTGTAATGGCCATAGTGACTTACCTAAAGCTAAAGAAAATTACAAAAATATAATAAAATATAATAATGCTGCCTGACAAAACCCTCCCAGCGATTTGTGTGTCCTGATGGTCTAGAACCAGAGAGCTTTTGCAAATTTGTTGAGACAGCGAGCTAAAAAGCTGGAAACTGTTCTTTGACAGCACAGATGATTGGGATTCACTATCTTGACCAAGGATTTTTGGCAAGCAGACTGAAGCAGCTGGGAATCTAACATTCAATCTTCCAATTACTAGTTGACCTGATCTGATATAACTGAATGTAAACCAATAAAGTAACTTTCACTTGATCAGATTTCATTACATTTAATGTTCTACACTGTGCTTACATAATACAATTAAACAGAAATTTTTACATGTAATCAAATGAGTTAAACTCAGCAATTTAATGTATGGAACTGTGGTCCACCCAAAAAAGTCAGATTAAAACTTTCTTCAGCACGTTCATGATAAAAGGTGTTGAACAACAGACAGTGTTGTATATACAGTGTACACCTCCATTTTTAGCTTTTACGTACCAGTTTCAATTGTAGTAAAATGCCTTTTTGTGAGTATAAGGGATGTCACTTTGGATTTCAGGCATGAAGTGAGGAGCAGAAGACAATTTAAAGTGGCTACCTGACAGCACTCGCCTTCAACAACCACAACCAGCTGCTTCTTATACTGGCATGTGGGGTTCTGCTCCGCTTTAAATATGCTTCTAATGTCTAGTTATTGTTTGGACATGGGCATCATTCCTAACTGACCAATCATCATGATCATAGCGTTTGTTTGTTCACCATCTCCTCCTAGACAAATGGGCCATTCTTGAGGAAACTTTGTATAAACCTTGCCTATGGCACTGAGTGCCAAAAATTACACAGCAGGCACAAATATTTTATACAACTTCTACATATTTATTAGTATTAGTATTTAGTATTGGGGTTTTCTCTGTTTTCTGTGTATCATTGTAGGGTTACAATGCAAATCCAACTGTTGTGATTTGGCGCTATATAAATAAAATTATATTGAAAATTGAATTGTATTTTAGGGCTAGGCTGCTTTATGATAAATGACGATGTAAAAATAAATAAAGGATATAATAAATGGAGAAAAAAAATTACAAATACAATGAAAACTCCTCAAAAGCAAGTCTTAAAAGATGAATGGGTCTGCTGCTTTTTAAAGGCATCCAGAGTGTCCACAGGTTTTTAGTTTAACAGGAGACAGCTTCAGTTTAGGAGCCAACAAAGGCACAGCTAAGGGCACATCCTGCCTTTAGTTTGAGTCTGGAGGGAGGGACAATCTCATAAATTTGCAGTGCATTTTTAATGCCCCCATGTGCTCGACCATGTGGAGCCCTAAAAATTATCCCGTGTAGCTTAAAACTGCTGAAGCCAACATAAAGAGAAGAAGAGTGGTGATATCACGAGACCCCTTTGAAGGCCTAGTCAAAAGATTAGCTGCTGCATTCTCGCTTATTTACACAGGCAAAAAGTATGTGCACTTTGCCTATGTGCTAGGCAAGTTTTAATGGTTCAGTTCAATTCAATTTAGTGCTAATTCACAAACAAAATTCACCTCGAGGTGCTTTATATTGTAAGGTAAAGATGCTACAATAATTGCCTGTGAGAACATACTAGGTGGAAATGTGAAAAGGACAATAAAAGATGTCTTTTGTAAGAGTAAAAATGTTCTTATATCCAACCTGTTGAGCCGATGGCACCAGCTACAGTTGAAGCTGATCTGTGAGGAGATGCAGGAGCTACAGCTGGTGAACTGCAAGCAGGCTGCAGTGGAGAAAGGTTAAAAAAGAGGAAACAGTTTATGCAGTCAATAGCCAATTAGACACATGGCCAAGGAAAAGGTCTACAGCCTATACAAAAATAAAGAATTTGCTCAGCAGTCTATATCAAACCAAAAACTGTTACTATTAATTCTGCTTACTGGGTAAAGGCATCATTTCCACAGCTGTAGAGTTGGTGATCTTTGTCTTAGTCAGCTCCACACGGTGGTACTCATAGATCGTCCTCCGCCTCACATCTAGATTTTGAAGGAAAAAAAAAAAAGAGGGACTGAGTGAGAAAGCAGCAAAGCCACCATCGCAAATCCTCCAAACCCCGAGATAAAAACTGGGACAAGTTATCCCTATAGAAAGAGGAAAGAGAGTGGGAGGCAGAATCGGGTCATATGGGATGCTACCACAGCACTTTATTTCTCCCCTCTCGTTGTGCCCAAAGTGTCAGACCACGACTTGGCAATGGACGGTAGCAATTTCCCCCGGGAGCTGATATCAATCAGACCCTGTTGAAAGGCTGCCTTCCCAGTCATCTGTAACAGCGAGCCATCAGCCAGGGCATGATGGAGCAATTGATTAGATACATCATTGACTCTCATTGCATTCTGGCCCCTATAACTCATACCGGCTGGAGTACAATGGGCTGTCTGGGCCATGCGTCTTTGCTACCATAAGTGGAAAAAAGACCAGAGCAGTAGCTTGACAAATATAATGATTGTGCCTTCCTGCTGTTAATGCATGGATTATTTCAAACTCTAATTCGATTTTTATATGAGTTTTCTGTGCAGGCGCCCCAGGAATAAAGCAGTAAATCTGTACTGGATCGCACTGAGGTGCACTGCAGTGCGTACAGAGACAATGCACAATGCATGACATTCTTTATCGCACTTGTATTTGCTTGGGCGATGAGCTACAAAATGAAATTCAATACATAAAACTGTGGCTGTGGAATATATATAGCAATTAAATCCCTTAAAATCTAATATATTTCCAACTGGTAAAACTGTGTTAAAGTTAAAGCTATTCAGCTTAAGCTTATTAAGTTATTGAGGTGTGAAGACTGATGCTACTCTCGTGTCTGCCTATTAAACATGGACAGAGTCCAGATAGTTTGCGTAGCTTGGCTCAGTTTAACTTAGCAAGAACACTGAAAGCAGTTAGCCCAACTCTGTGTGAAGCTACCAAAACCTGCTGCCTACCAGCACCTCTAGAGCTCACTTAGTAACATGATTGTTTAATCCCCACAAAAAAGTTATGGTTTTAATGTGCTGGGCTTTTGCTAAGCTAAACTAAGCTAAGCTAGGCTAAGCTAACTAATTAGATACATTTTACATTACTGGTTTTGCCCAGCTTATTAGTTATATTCAAAACACAGCCAACGTTAACACACAGTACATTAGAAAGAAGAGGGGGCAGGAAAAGCAACTTAAATAAAAAGTAAATTCTTTATGTCAAATTTTGATTGCTCGTATGGCAAAGATTGTCACATTATTTCCTGTTATCATTGTGTATGATAAATCCTGATTTGTAATCCAAAGAAATTGAATCCAACCTTTGTTGCTTCTTTAGATTAAGTCAGTTACATAGCACAACAAAAGTCCTTTAAACTTTTACAACACCCTTGCATTTGACACATTTGAATAACTTCTCTGCACTAGGTTCCTTTTTTTCCACTTGACTGAGAGACTCTTGGTGTGGAAATTGTTGTGCCCCTCATGTGGTACGACACTGTTTCCTTGCAGACTGCTTATTTTGATTACAGACAGGACGGCTGATCAAAGCATCAAAATGTGAGCCAGCTCAGACCAACCTGAGAATACAACCGCCCTTCCTTTCCCCTCCCCTGCTCCCCTGGTGATTGACTTCCTTTTGCCTACAGCTAAAGGATTATCAGGTGCCTAATGGTGTGGTGTGGGCCAGAGAGAGGTCATTTCCACAGCCTGAGGCTGCTGATGTCTGGGCAGACTGTATAGCTTCTCCGATCTGTGGTTTAAGGTGATAAGAAGCTACAAATTAAATCAATTATAGCCTGGTCTCAACAACAACATAAATAACACCTAATGAGAATTTAGCTACCTTCAGTGATACTATCAGACAAAGCCCAGTTTGCATAAATCCGTCATCAATTATGTAAAAAAAAAAAAAAAGCTTAGTTAAATTATCTTCAAACATCCTGAAAAGACAGTAAACAGTGTTGCTAACCTGGACTGTAATTCTTTTTTCAATTGCACATTTTATAAACCTGATTTAATAGTTAGAAGACTTTTTATTGAGCATTAATGAATGTAAACAGAATACCACAGATTTCTCTAGTTTACACGGATTAAATAATCCAGGTACAGAAACAAAGATCTGAAAATGGCTGAGGTGGTTTTGGCTTCATTTTAAGAGTGACTAATGATAAAGTCTAAGCTAGCATTAAAAGCATATTACAGTCTGTGTTGTAATAAGTGCTTGTATCTGACCTGTTAATTACACAGGACACCCACAAATATATTCACTCATCGCTTCCTTTACTGGATGGGCTGTGGGTTGGTCTGCCCATGGGTAAAAATTCATTGAGCTTAAAAAATGCAATAATGTTGTATAATCTAACTGGCTGCAGGCAAACTGTTTTTTTACATTTTCCCCCTATATTATTATGACTTAATGCACTTTATGGAGCATCCATTAGAATACATTTATTTATTTGTCATGACAAGGTTGTGAAAATATGTCAAAATGTATTACCAGGACGTTCAGCTTGATTGGAATAGCATGCTATGACTTCTGGTAGCAATTCATTGTATGTTTTTTTTTTTTTTAGGAATTTCTCCAAAGGACAAGTGAGAGCTCATCTCTTCTTAAGGTTTTAAGTTGTAAGATTACAGGGTTTAACTGCCAGTAGATCACGCCACATAGTTGCTATTAGGTGTTGTTGTTAGCTGTTGTTCCCTCCTGATAGCTGGTGATGGGTTCGAATGGCATTTTCAGCTAAAAATAGTCACCGCAGAATATAAAATGTTGGCACATGGCTCATGTTGTGTGATCTGGAGTACAGATTGATCAAAAGTCTAATATTTTTTTGGATTTCACTTTAAAAACTGCTCTATCAGCAGTATATTTTGCAGCCTGCACTTCGATTGTATGTGCAAGAACAAAGGGAGACTTGATGTAACATATAAACTATTCCCATACATCATCCTAATTTTTTCATGATTACTGCTGATTTGTTCTTTTTCTAAAGGTTAGTTCCTTTTCCCTATTAAAGGTCATTTCCAATAGTTTTCTTTATTATTATGAAAAATCTCTGATTGTACAGGCAATATCGTTCAATTTCTCCACAGAGTCTTGCTGTGCAGTTTATAAAGCACATCAGGCCCTTTGGACTGACAGGTGCAGGATGCAAATACTGCCCTTTTCCTTCAAACATGGACATGAGTCAGTGCACTCTGCAAATACCATCTGTGAGAAAACAAAGCCTTGTTTGTTTCAGCTAATGGAAGAGTTTGATTTTCTTTACAGTCACTGCAGACGGGTGATATTCACAAAAGCCCTCCTGTGGCTATTGAATAGTCATGGACTAAAACTAAAGAGGTTCATAATTTTTCAGACAAAGATGCAGTTTTTGTAGTTTTACCTCTGTACACAACCACAGTGGATTTTAAATCAAACAATAAAAATATGATTTAAGTCTTGACTTTCAGTTTTAATTCAAGGAGTTTTTACAAAAATTTTGCATGAACATTTTAGGAAATTTTATTCACAATCCTAATTTTGCAATGTCAATGTCAATGTGCATGACTGTGTTTACCTGTGCTACCTTCAGTTGCTGCTTGTGCGTCTCTCTGCATCTGTTTTGTAATTAATAACTGAAAAGCATGCTCCATTGGGTCGAGATCAGGTGACTGACTTGCAAAATCTGCATTTTAACCATCACATCTGTTTGACTTAAAATTCACTGTGGTGAATTTATCAAAATTTAAGCTGTGTCTTTATGAATCTAACAATATTTCTTTTTTGTTTTGGTCAAAATCTAAAGTACAGCAGCAGAAATGTGTGTGTTGTCTCCTTTCTGCTAGGAAAGTTTTTAAAAATGTTTTTTATTTACAACCCATTTGCAGGATTTAGGTTTCAAAACAAAATATAAAGTGAGGAATGAATTTAATGATAGATGATAAAGTCTGTCAGGGATAGCTGTGGTTTAGTTTATTGCTTGAAATAGGATTTGGTTCTGTCTTTGTCCTTTAATGTTTGGAAACTCGTGACGAATTTCAAGTAGTAGAGCTACATGTGATCCGTGCAACAACAACTTTGTATGATTTAAATATGGGCAAGAAAAACATACGTCTGTGTCGAAAAGAAGTACAGTTTCCTCATTTTGATGCCACCACCGAAACTGTTTTAGCATTCTGGTTTTCCTGATAGAAATGAAGTATCTGCCATAAAGACAAGCACACACACTCCTTGGAGACACGAGTTATGTTCGACACAACACCTCAGTCTCAATATGCTTCCATTCAAGATTTCATCACTCCACAGCCCAGCAGTTGCACACATTGGTTTCATCATGCTGTGTCAGAGGCATCAAAGACAGTTTGGTTTATAAAGTCTAGGAGGACTGTGCTAACTGGTTTGATATTCAAATCTCTCAGTGCCAACCGCAGCCTTCTGCAAAGAGATCCTCTATGAAAGACCCTGGGACATGCCAGAAAACAAAGTTGGAAACTCTTACCATGCCAAGAGGATGTGTTTTTTTGTGAGACTTATTTTACTCAAACTAAACTTACAAAACAACCACTCTCACTACATACTGCGGAGAATATAAAGCTGCCGCTGAAAGGATGAAAAAAGCCCCGAGATATTAACTTTGACAAATAAACGCTATCCAAGTTTCACAGATGTAATCACAACACCATTTAAATTACTGAATAAATCACCTTTGACAACTCATTATTGCAGCAGACTTTGAATCGGAGCCGGTGAGAGCGAGAGAGTCTGACTCTGAATGAAAAGGTTTGAAGTGTTTCTCCTGCATTTGCTTTAAATGTAATGGGCTTAAATTACAGTAACTGGAAATAAAAAGAAAGAAAGAAACAGGCAGATGTGGAGCTGTGCCCACTGAGGCTGAAGAGCAGTGGGGAGAAAAGGTGGTGACAAGCTGGAGCTAAAGCCAAACGGACGAAGCTGAACTGAGAGCTGTGACACAAAGTTAAACTCTTATTACACTAACTGAAATGTAACCTTTGGCTAAGCTCCTGTTTTTATTTGCAGTTTTATTTATGCTTTGTAGTTTGTTTTTCTCACTTTTCCTCATGAACGACTTTGAGTACTAAGAAAAAGAGGCTTTAAAAGAAATAAAGAGCTATAAGGAGCTGCTACAAAAACCCTGAAATCTGATATAATAGCATTTCGCTTGCCACAGATGCTACACAGACATTGATCCAGTCCTGAATTGTTTTTTATACCTCTACTTAGCTCATGAGCTAGTCAGAATCCCATTTTTCAGAGCTACTCTACAATGTGAACTCCAAACATGGCGCAAAGACAGCATGTGGATTTATCCAGATATTTTAATATGCACAAGAAATTTTAGGGCATTGAATTGATTTTGAGACTCACTGGGTATCTGCTGGATCTTGTGGACCAACACAAAGGCGTCAGACAGGCCAACTTTCACTGGGTGATTGACAGAGCTGATCTGTGACACCTCAACGGGGATCTGAAATAGAAAAAGGGAAATCATTACCATGACCACGAAGATCAGTCTGAGACAGGCTGAGAAATGCAAACAGGCCACAGCAGCGTAGAAGTGCTGACAATCTCCTTTAGAAATCTGCTGAGGCAACATGCTACTTCAATAAGCATATGGCTATCTTTGGAGCATAGAATAAACATTTCAGGCACAGATGGGACAGAAATGAGCAACAGCTTTGTGAAGACTTACAAATAGAAAAACAGAAGTCTATATAAGGTAAAATGTAGTATTTTGATCGTACACACTAATTCAGAAAAGCAGCTAAACGCAACAAAAGTTTGTATGGAGGAGGAATTTAAAGTGACGTAAAGTACATAGCAGCTCAGCTGTACTCAACATTAACTCGTAATCATCGAGGTTATGTGCACACAGATCACGACTAATAGTCACACTGCTCTTTTCACACCCATAATAATGCCAGCCTAATGTGAAACAACAGGAGAAAAAAGTTCAGCAGCCTTCAGATCAGATCCTCTAATAGGTAAAAATAACAAATTACATAAGCGAGCTCGAGCATAAAAGAAGCAGCACCGCTGTTATAACCTCTGCAATTATCTTATCATGTTTTAGGAAATTTCACACTCCAACAGCGGGCTCTTCAGGTTTTTCATGACCTTTCTTTTCTCTCTCTTCAATTAGGTTGTTTTTCAAGACAATTTTGAAATGTGGATATTAACGGACACGGTTAGGGCGCGCAGTGACCCAGAGTTTGTAACATTAGTGGAGATTATGCCAAAACCTAATCAAGCATATGGAAAAAGCTGGTAAGGCGTTAACTGATTTTTTTCTTGAGAAGCTGCCATTAAACTTGAGAAACTCATTTTGTCGGTCACTTTGGCATCGCTCCTTTAGTCAAAACACATCAACACTGGGTATTTGTTCACTGAACTAAAACAACAGGGCAGGGCCAAATGTTAGAAATGAGTAATACTGTTAAAAGAAACATCAGGGAAACAGATTGTGTGTGTTTACGGTTTTAAGGAGACCTTTTGTGGCCACTATCAGATCATTCGTTTTATTCTTACTACAGACTTTGTACGATTTACAGTTCAAAATAATCTGTATCTATCTTATACTGGGACGCGGAGCAGATCTTGAGTTCATCCTCTGTCTGAAACATTTAAGCTTCTCCTTTAAGCAAACTGTCTTCTGATTGGCTGCCCCTCGTAAGCAGGAGGTTTGAATAGCAGGAGTGTGGGGCTGCTGTTATCTATGACCTCATACAAATCCAAGAGTATAAAAACATTTCACTCGCTGGGCTCACATCCTCGTATGAGGTTTGACAGCGTTTTAGTAGATAAAGGTGAATGCTTGGACATGAATTGAGCTGCGGTTTGGGGAAGGCCTTGAAGAGGACTGGCGGCGGCTCCCGGGCCTGGCAGATCCCCATGTACTAAATAGAAGTTAAGAAGTTCAAGAATTAAAAAGGGGAAGCAGGGTGGGGCATGTAAATGAGAACGAACAGCTTGTAGAACTGGGGGAACATATATAGTTGAGAACCAGGAGCGTGCTTGGAGGCGTTATCTCGTATAAGATGTATGATGAGCTTCTGCCGATTGAACATCTATAAATAGATTCATCTGAAAATATATGTGTGACAGAAAATAGGTAGAAATAGGCCACTTAAATGTAAGTAATATTATCTTTTTCTTGATGATTGTGTGTCAGTTTTTCTGAAAATAGCTACTTGAAAGTATCTGGTAAATAAAAATTGGTGTGCAATTTTGAAAAATTTAAATTTACTGGCAATTTTGTCAAGACTTTTAGTTGAAAACAAACCCCAAAAAAGTATAAAAACCATTAGCAGAATGGTAAGAAATAACCGGCGTGATGCTGTGTGTTGGAGAGAGATACATTAAGTGGAAAAGAGAACTTAAATTCAGGGACTGGTCCAAGTAGGGGGTGTAATGAAAACTGAATGCTATTTTTTTAATGTTTAGTTCTGACTCTAGAAACAGTGAGGTAAACCACTATCTGACGATGCTGTCAGAAAAAGAAACAAACAGAAATGAGCGCGGTAAGAAGCCGAGCTTTTGTGAGATCTCGCTGTCCCCACCTCTTTGTAGGCGAAGACGATCCTACCAGTCTTGTGCAATGTGGCCTGGAAGGTGAAACTTCCCAGGCTGTAGTTGTCCTGCAGGTGGACGTGGTCCCACTGCACAACCAGAGCAGTTCCTTAAAGGAGAAAGAAGAGAGAAAAGAAAGAGTAAAAACATTTTCACAGCTTTTGCTAAACAGCATCGGCTAGATTAAAGTAGAACACAGTACCAGTGAATGTAAATGTCTGCATATAGCATGTACTTGTTTTACTCTGTTGCTTTCTCAGATCTAGCGTGAAATGAACTGCTGACTGAGCAAAGACTGAGAATAGAAAAGACATCATTGCATTGTCGGTTTGTGTAAAGAGATATGAGTTTGAGGCATTTTTTCCTGGAATCATTTCCCCCCGGGGTTTCTGTGAGGTGACTGACACTGAAGCGGTGATGTTGAAAAGCTTCGCTGGAGAAAAAAGAAACGGCAACGATACTGAAGCTTTTGACAGAACCAAATGAAGGCGTGTCCGTTACTGTGACAGACAGTGTGAGTCGGGCAGTTTTCACCAGAATGAGAGTTTTTCATAAATGACTCTTTCCTAAAGTTACAGAATGAAAGCTGCCAACTGAAAAGGCTCAGAGCAATCGCCAACGTGTAGTAGTACAGAAAAATGAGATGGAAGCAGTGAAGTAGCAACAACAAGACTACTGAACTGATCCAGGTGCAGCTTTTAATGTATAAACACTGGTGAACATCATTGACACCTCTACCAGGTAAACAGAATGCATAGCGTTTGAATAAATGCATAAACAAGGGAACATATATTACACTATAACTTAATTCTGTAACTTCAAATCTTACAAAAGCTGCCAGACAGGACACGCTTCTTTCCTTCCCACTGTCGACAAAGTGCTGGTTCATAGGGGGTCACCTGACTGGTGGGGTTTTCTCTGTATCAGTGTAGGGTCTTTACCTTACAGTATGAAGCGCCGTGAGACAATTGAATTGAAGTGAACTGAAGTTCATTACCAGGAGCCACCACCATGATGCATCGGTTTCATTCGGGGAAGTACTAAATTAGCACCAGACTCACAGCTCTGCCCTCCAGAGAACCAGCCTTGCATTACTTTTAACACTATTTTAATTTACTGTGGACTTTGGAGAACCCGCTGATGTGAAAGCCATTCGTCCCCTCAGAGTTAGTCATTTGGCTTGATGCCAGGGCAATAAAGGTTTGTTAATGCGACCAATCAATTTTTCCGTCACACAGACAGAGCAAGTCCATCCAAAGTAAAGGCGAGCTTTAGCTTCCCTGCTGGCAGTTGGTGACTGGTCGGAAAGGAAACCCCATCATAAATTACATGTGGTTTACTGCATGGCCTCTGGCACTGGACATGGATGCGTCTTGTGTTAAAGGAAGTGGAGGGGGGTTAGACAACAACATGTGACTAATATTTTAACAACCTCGAGGAGAAAGGCATTAAATATACAGTAAGAAGCCAGTGCACTAAATTGCTATTAACTTTTGGCACAGCGGGATTACTCAGTCAGTACGAGTTACGCTTAATATAAGTCTGCTTAAAATGCATTGAGTTCAGGAGGGGAGGCTGACGTGCTATCTGGGGCTGCCTTTCTAAAAATATAGAGTGTGTGAGGAGGTGTGGAGGGAGTACACACTGGCCTTGTTTCCATTTTCAGTTACAAGTTTAACCCGCTGTATGAACAAAGAAGCAAAAAAAGAAACAAATCCAGTTTGTAACACCAGAACGATTAGGTCATTTTTTGGCTTAGGGAAAAAAATGAATACATCTGAGGAGTGATGGACAGATGTTCAACAGATGTTGTCAGGAATGCAATGGCAGATTAACGAGACAGTCAAGATGACAGAATTATTGAAGGTAAACATGTGAAGAAGCAATTTCCAGATTCTACTATCCAGTTAAAAACATTTTATATGCACTTTTGGCCATATCACAAATTTGATGCAATCTGCCTTAGTTTGCTACAAGTACGAGTAACCCGGACTCCAGCTCAGATGGAAGCCATGCCGCAGAGAAGCTTCTTGGTATCTGATAAAACCAGAAAACATTGATGAAGATCTCCACTTAAGCAGTTTATCTAGACTGTAATACACTCTTTAGCTTATCCAGTGAGATAATATCAATAAAGACTTCTCTGGGCGATGTCACTCAGGGCCACTTCATTATCCATATGTTGATGCTCTCTCAGCTGCAGCTCACCGAGTGTTTGCCTCATCTGTCTGTCAGCGTATTGATGAGAAAACCCACGCGGACTCTTCTATAACAGCGAGTGTAGTCTGACGTGCTTCCCGGAGCGTTACAGCATTGCAACACTCACATTTGCTGGATTTAGGATGTTTTGAATGGACAAAGACGTTAATCTGATCAATAAGAGGAAATGCTACGGGACTGCACTAATTGTGAGTGACAGATGTGTGTATTCTTGGACATGTTGCTATTCTAGATATACTTTTCCAAGACTGGACAGCCATATCATCCACCTGAAACATGAGAAGTGTAAGGGAGTCATTCAGGATTAGACTATTAAAAAAACAGCAACAGGAATGTAAAATATTTAACAATATAGGTCAGGGTGGTGTATTTGGTGACTCTGATCCTGGGTTGGTACTATTGTTCCTTTTTTAATATAATAAAAAATGTAATAATTGAACAGCAGCTGATGGTGCTGTGAAGTTAATCACTGAACGGTGGATTAATACGTGCCCGTCTGTTGCATCAATCAGCCTTATTTTTATCACAGTGATGTCATTGTGGTCCTGCCGGACACAAGAGTTAGCTGAGGTGCAGAAACATTAAACTCCTCTGTAAATAAACTTCAGCTCTTCAGTTTCACAGTCCTATCACATGCGTTCTTTATTTAGCAGATTTCAATTAACAACATCAAGTGAAAGTTGTGAAACTTGAACATTTGACAGCAAAGTTTTCACACACCCTCCACAGTCTAGTTTGTGTGGAACAAACAATATGGTTCTGCGGCGAACGCCTCATCAAGCAGCTTCAAAACTTGTTTTTATCATTTTTTAATGGAGGCGCTGCCTCCTCCACAGCACGGCAGACCGTGCAGTTCTTATGTTGTATTGGCAGGACATTGACTGATGGACGCAGCGCTGAGAAGCAGGCAGGCTGAGAATCGATTGGCTGCCAGTTTGGTTAAAGTCTGATGAGCTCCACTGCAGAAGGTCACACAGTTGGTCAGTCACACTGCTGCACACGGATCACAGAGCAGTGACAGACAGGACGGATAACAACCATCACAGATAGCAAAGAAAAGATACGGAGGAAGGGCGATGTTTTAGTTTAAAGGCAGTAAGCAGAATTTAGGGAGGTCTTAAGAAGATCTTGGAGGATTCTGTGAAACACTGTTAGCCATAAAATCTATTCTTTAACTTTAAGATTACCTGGCTTTATATAATAAATACTTTTTTTTTGGAAGCAGACATAAATACATATTGCAGTGTTGTAAGCAATTTGTATTTTGATATATACAATGCAATAAAATGTCTTGAGGGATAAAACAACAGTAATATATTTCTGGGTCATTTTCATCAAATGAAAGCCTTGATAAAGCAAGGTCCTTTTTATATATGAGCAAAACTCTTACACAGGCTACAGGCTATAGAGAAACTATAAAGTCTCGTGTTAAAATGCACAACCTTATAGTAGAAATAACCATGTTTACAGTATAATATATAGTTTTAGTCTCTGAAGCTAATTCTGTGTTCATAATATATGGATTGGGATTATTTTCAAAATAGCTCATGCCTTTAATTGACTTTTCTGCATGTATGCTTTGCTTCTGTTGTTTACTCCTTAAAATTAGGATGCTAATAATTATCACAGTGAACTATGGGTGCTACTCGCTAACCAAGCTAGCTAGCCAGTGCTAACTTATGCTGATAACTCATTAGTTATACTTTCTTGTCTAGATGTGGTGATGCTTTTAAAAAAAATAAAATAAAATAAAATAAATGAGATGAGGCCACTTTAAAAAAGTAGACCATGAGTTTTGTTTAGTTGGATGTCAATTAAATGAAACCCATGGGCTAATATTCGCCTGCAATATTAACCACCCTGATATGGTAAGGTAAAGACCAACCATATTAGAAGGAGAACCTTAGCAACAACACCACCCTCTGTGAACAAGCACGTGACGACATTGGTAACCAGCTGAATTGAGCCAGAACAGACAAAGAGACAACATGTCTGTGTTGGAGATGTTATGCTCACTCACTCAGAATGACTCAGATTAATTGCAATGTGTTGGCAACTCATAAACTGGTTTGCAGTTATTTACAAATTTTCACAAATCTCTCTGAGAGTGATTGCAGTCGGTCTAAATTGGACTTCAGTTGTCTGTAGACAGGTTGATCACCTTCCCATCAAAAGTGGTTATCAAGGTGTAGAAGATGTTGCAAACTCAACCTCAGGGTGACCAATACCAACACATCAATGCAATCAATGGGCAATAACAGAATTTTACTTCCTTTTTCTTAGCAGCAAAATGAACCACAGATTTGGCTGCAGGAAACTTAAAGCAAACCCACTGTTTCTTCACAAATTAGCTCACTGAAATGCTTTTTTGTGCCACATTTATTTTGTAGTGCACGGGAAGGAGTCAACAAGTGTTACACAATTGTGCAGAACTAAGATGCTAGTGCTGTTACCGTTGTCAGAGTAGATGACGGTAGAGTTTCTGGAGAGACTTGGGTCAAAGTTAGCCATTAGCGGAGCAATGTACTGTGTAGCTGTTAGCATCCGGTGGACCACGTCACCAGTGTAGATGAACCCTGAAGGAGAAAAAGGACAGAAGACCACATATTACTCTTTGTTGAACTCTAAATTCAAATTCTGACTTCTAATTTAACACTTAAATTATGACTATGTGAAGTGTCACTTATAATGCAGATATCCTTCTTGTCTCCCCCATTTCTACCTTTCCTCCCTTAATAAAGCTGTAATCTGATACACTGTCTACCCAGGAGACAACATCGCTGCCCTTCACTCCACAGTTAACAGCTTCTCATTAACAGACAACCATCTCTTGTCTCAGTCTATGGGCTTGCGCTCTAGGTACCTTCACCAAGGAATAGCGATTAATTAGCCCTAATATCTTTTATCAAAAAAACAGAAGGGCAAATCAGAATGACTTTAAGGGAGGATGTGCTCCTGTTCCTCCACTGCTGCACTTTCTCCTCTCTTGTCATTATCAATCATGAATGCTAATGAAGAGTCGATGACAACGAAAAAGGGGTTTTGTTAACTTTTCCTCAACAAGGCACAAATAGATTGCTCTATAGAGGGAAAGACGGGGAGACAGAGACGTGCCCAGGCAACACAAGCTAGAGCTGGATCATTCAACAGCCCATAAACGTGGTTATTAATGGACTCCAGGAAAAGGGGGAAACCGCTCACTATTCATCACAGGGGAGCAGTCTTTGCATAAAGAATTTGCACTTATGACAACAGAATCAAACTTCATCTTAATTTCCCTGCTGACAACAATGTTTAGCAAAGTCAGCTTCTATTTCAAGATTTATTCAAGGTAAAAGCTTTTGTTCTCACTCTGACTTTGCCTGGATTGCAAAAATAGAAAAAATAAAGCAATAAAAAGGATCCCACTCACGGCCTTAGATATCATCTTTTACTCATTACAAAAGGAAAACCTGGCATTTGGGTGAAACTGTGTTACATATCCAAAGTAGTTCACCTTTGAAGAACAGTTTGAAGAATGAATAATAAACGTACAGTGACAGTATCTTCAGATAACTACATGCTTTAAGCAGCTTCTTGTCAAATGATTCTTCTTCTTCACTTCAAGGTATTTATGTTTTTAAAACCTCATCACTTTTGCCCTGTTGGAAATAAGATTTGAGATTATGATTTACGCTGGCATCGTTGTTTCATAATTGCTGCTAATTTGTTAGCTCCACATTCATGCTGCGTATCTCCCATTCAGTAACATCCCAAAGGTGTTGAGTTGGATGCCGATCTGAGGAGACAGAGCCAGTCTGACAGTCTGTAGCATTCATTTGATGATTTTACACACACACACACACACACACACACACACACACACAAATTTAATTAGATACACCCTTTAAACCACAAATTTCTATTCACACGATCACGTTTTAACAACTCTATGCATTTAAGTATGCAGACACGACGACATGCATAATTTCAATCCGAGTGGGAGATTGGGGAATAAAGGTAATTTAAGTGACTTTGAACGTGGCATGGTTGTTGGTGCCATGTATTTCAGAAACTGCTAACCTGTTGGGATTTTCCAAATTGTCTGAAAAGACAGAAAATATCCAGTGAGCAGCAGTTCTTTAGGTGACAATGCCTTGTTTATGTCAACAGTCAGGGCAGAATGGCCAGACTGCAGAAGAGCATCTCTAAACAAGGGCCACAGCAGAGGACCACACCAGGTGCCACTTCTGTCAGCTAAGACCAGAATATAGAGGCTACAATTTGCAAGGGCTCACCAAAAGTAGAAAAATGTTTTCTGGTCTGATGAGTCTATTTCTGCTGCAAAATTCAGATGCTACGATCAGAATTGGTGTAAACAGTATGAAAATGTGGCTCCATCCAACCTTGTGTCAATGTTTCAGGCTACTAGGGGTGTAATGGTGGGGGCGTATTTTTTTGGCACATTTAGGTCCCTTAATGCCAACCAGTGTAGTTTAAACACCACAGCCTACTTCAGTATTGCTGCTGCTGACCATGTCAACCACTTTATGACTGCAGTGTACCATTTTTTGACAGCTGCTTCCAGCAGGATAGCATGCCACGTCACAAACCTCAAATGATCTCAAACTGGATTTTTGAACATGACAATGAGAAGTACTCAAATGGCTTCTACTGTCAGCAAATCTCCATCTATCCGAGCACCTTTGGGGTGTGGTGGAATTGAAGAGTCACGTCATGAATAGGGGTGCAACGATACACAAAATTCACGGTTCGGTTCG
>NW_005187488.1:135129-172437 GCF_000239375.1 Pundamilia nyererei | reverse complement strand
GCTTTCTTTCAGTCCAGCATTGTCCAGCCACTGGTAGGATTTCTAGACAAGGTGCTTCCTTGTCTTGATGTCAATGGCTTCTATCTCCTTCTTTGGCCAGCTTATTATCCCAGCATGGTATCTGATCACTGGCAGGGCACAGGTGTTGATTACCCTGATCTTGGTTTTTCCATTCAGCTCACTCCTCAGGACTTGCCTTACCCTCTGCAGGTATTTGGTGGTTGCAACTTTCCTGGTGGCTTCTTTGTGGTTCCCATTTGCCTGTGGGATTCCCAAGGCACTTGTGCCCCACTCATGTATTGAGCCTTATGTCTTGTCATCCTAGCTGCTGTGATGCCTGACAGGTAGGTACTTCAGAGGGTATTTCCTTGAAGTTTGATGCCAGGGACAATTTTAAAGAAGTATTTCATTAGGGTAAGAAAGGATACAAGTTGTGCTTGAGAAAATAAGCAGTATGAAAAACAACTAGCTGAATACTTCAAGCAATTCAGTTCAGTCCTCTAGAAGTAGAAATGGCATGGGGTTTGTGACTGTTTCACATTGTGTAGCCAAATAATTATTAGACTTAATAATTTAACTCAATAATTTGAATCTTTTAATATAAAACTATAGAAGGGACAAGGGCATTAGCCACATATGCAACATATGCAAGGGCACCATTATTGCTGAGGAAGTCAGACAAAGGAA
Organism: Pundamilia nyererei; assembly: GCF_000239375.1. NCBI lineage: Eukaryota > Metazoa > Chordata > Actinopteri > Cichliformes > Cichlidae > Pundamilia > Pundamilia nyererei. The sequence continues at coordinate 171,750 of NW_005187488.1, read as the reverse complement.
CTGAACAGTGAGTCTGCAAATTTTTCAAAATAAAAGACACTGCAGAGGAGTGAACAAATCTGCATTACAGAAACAAACCTGACACCCATCATTCTACCTAAGCCTGTGCTTGTAGCTCACCTTCTGCCTCTGGGCTCCACTTTCAACCCTTAAAAGCTAAAGAAATAAAGAAATAAAAAATACCCAACCAAACACACACTTCTCTGAAAACATAAAGCCCAGGGTTGAAATGTTTTATTTCTTAGCCTTGATGCCTTTGCTTTCTACCACCAGCAACCCCCTGAATACATAATCCCACTTATTTGACAGTCTAAAGAAAATCAGACAGCCTCTCAATACACTAAAGAGGTGAGAGCTGCGGGGCGCTCAATAGAGAGGCGATTCATTCATTATGGCCGTCACTTACAGCAGTAGGAGACTGGACAGAACAGGAGGCATACACGAGGGAACAACAGAGAAATAGAAGTAATGGAAAGAGGGAGCGTTCAGAAAGGAGGGACAGCAGAAGACACTTCTTTATTTCAGGAGCTGTGTCTGTGTGTGCTGCTGTCCAAAAACATGAGCAGGAATTAGCAGTCCCACAAGGTCAAAGCTTCACTTTACTGATGTTGTGTTTAGACAATCTTTGTTCCTTCGTACTGAGCTGTCTTTAATTTACAGGATTTTTCTCTTCATCACAGCTCAGTTGTGAGCCAAGAAGAGGTTTCACATAGAGATTTGATAAGAAAAAAATTAGGGAGGGAGTGGGTGTCACAGGACAGCTGTGTGGTAGGAAGGCTAAGGATCGAAGGAGACAGTGTAAACTCAAATTTATAAAATAAACAAAGTCCAAAAACTAAACTAAACACTAAAAACTAAATACTGGTAACCACAGAGCCAGGGACACGCAGCACTGGCGGATAACATGACAAAGGGCAAGAAGAGACTCAGACAATTTCTAAACAAGGTACTGAGGCTAAGGGAAACAGGTGGGAGACACTAACACAAAGATGAGACTGAAGGAACAGTATAACATTGCTCTCATATAGTACATTTTTACATAGTGTGGCAGTCTGATGCACAGAGTGATTTTCTTAAAACAACACAAAACAGAGCAGTGCTGTTAGTCCAGATCGAGGGGCGACTCTTTCTAATGAAAATCTTGCTGTTTGTTGTCTTCCTCATGTCTTCTTCTAATGACATTTCATATGAGCTTTTGTTCCCAAGAGTTTAAGTACCTCACACCTCACGAATGTTATGCATTTGGCACCTTAAACATTAATGACTGCAAAACATGAAAAAAACCAAGCTGATTCGTGCAGTTGTCCTGTGTTTCCTGTAAGCCGATGCATGCATTCTTCCTCTAACAAGTGACAGACCAACCACTGAAATCAGTGCACAGCTTGATAACAGCTGGCAGCGGTCAGATCATATTTCATCACTTATATTCACACTCAGCCTCTCTACTCTGGCTCTCAGCTGACTGCAGTATGTTGTAAGCAGAATTATTCAAATGTGCATGCGTCACTTTTTTCTTTTAGTTTACTTTGAAGAAAAGTAGAAAAGTCTTAATTCTATTATTAATATTTGTATTCATTATTTTTATTCATTGTTAAAGACATTCCTTGAACCTGTTTCCACTAGAAATTGACGTCCTTGTGTATTAGTATCTACAGTAATCTGCCTTATTTCATTTTAAAACAGCCACCATTACTTTTCCAGAAAGCTAAAACATCAATGGGAACCTACTCGGTTAATTTCTCACTCTGTACTTTAATGTTGGCTCTCTGTAGTTTAGAATAATCTTTATGTGTATTATACTGGGCCTTTGTCCAGTGCCTCAGTTCACCAGAACTGTCTCTGTTGACGCCAACCTCCCTTTAAGCCACCTTTCTTTTGATTGGATGCCCCTCGCTAACAGAATGTGCATGAAGCTTCTGTGCTCACAGCCTGAGCTGTTCAACTGATGTGAACAAAATAGGGATATCTGCTCTCACTGACATCATATAAAGCAAATATTACAACAAAAAGTCTAAAACAGGGTGTTTTTACTTGAAGCCTCAGGCTTCTGGCTTACTGGGATATGCTAACCTCATTATTTGAAACTTTGGCCATGTTTAACATGAGAGTCCATCAATGTAGGCAGTTTAAAGAGGAAATGCACCTTAAGTTCTTAGAATGAGGCCTTTTTGATGTTTAAATCTACAGTCACTGTATCAAAAAAGTTGAAAAGTACACTTGGACCATAGATGTGTATTCAGGATACATGCCAACCCAGTCTTGGTGCCTGGATCATTAATATGTTTGAGGATTGGCTGCTTTACTGTTTGGAAAGTAATGAAATCCGAATGCAACTCCGCTGCCGTTTTGTCACCCTCTGTTAAGAAATTATCTTTTCCAGCAGAGTTTTTCCGCGTAGGAAGCAAGAAAGAAAAATATCTGCTTAAGTAAAAAGTGTGACCTGCTGACAGAAATGAAGGCAGGCTGCAAAGATGGTACAGTGGTGAGAGGAGGGCGAGCTGACTGATAGGTCCTGAAATGGAGGGATATGAGGAGGGTGTCTCGGAGACAAAGTCCCCGAGGCCTGTGAGAGGCAGATAGCTGCCTCCTCCTCCTCTTCTTCGCGGCCTTGTCCCTCCATCTCTGTCTGGAGAAATGCAAATTCCTGTTATCTCTTTCGGGCTAGTAGCGCCTCTGCCCATCCGTTCCTCCTCACCATCATCCAGAACGTCTCTAAAGCCCGCTGAACTTTCCCCAGCGATCGAGGATCAAGTGGGGACACGAGACAGTGACGAGAATGAAGATAAGAGACACAACTGATTATTTCTTTATTATTCCACCGACAGTTAAACGCTGCACAACATCTCTGAAATAGTTGAGTAAGTGCAGGGCTTTAGTCTTTGATGTGATAATAGACGGTTGGGGTGTTGCGGTTTCGCCATCAAGACTCAAGTGGAAAATTGCTTTGCACACTCTGGCAAACACGTCTGCTGCGTCATGTGTCTCGCCCCCAGATACACATCCTCTGATACCCCAACCTCTTTATCCACGTCTATCAGGGTGCGCTGGGTCACTCGGCAGAACGACTCCTGTCTCCCGTCCAAACCTACTGGTCTGGTTTCTCCTCCAGTTAAGTCTGGTGTGCAGAGTGTTGGGAGTGGTTTGTTGTTTTATCCCCTACTCTAGCAGACTATCCCACGGAGGTAAGAGCTGTAAATGTCTTGTATCAGGCTGCCTGCTTGGCTGGAAGATTGTTGTTGGTGGTTTTGTACTGTGGTTTGTGCCAGACAAGGTTTTTAAACCCTGAATCTCCCTGATTTAGTTTCCAAGAAGCATCTTTTGCAGAAATAACTCATTGTTTGGTCCCCTTTTCTGTATTTAGGGGGGATATCTCTTTGTACAGTAGCCACACCACACCCACAGGTTCACCAAGTACTAGAAACACATTCAGACATGAACACATGTATGCACACAGACTGTGGTTTTCTTCCCCATTTCATAAATGCCTCTGTACTCCAGACTCATTTCATAAATCTCACCACATTCCCTGCTAAACCCCATAGCAATAAAAATCTGTCTGTGTACAGTATAATATACCAAGCACAGGCAGTATATCCAATAATAACACTAATAAATATGGCTGAGAACAGAGGGCAAAAGCAGTGTTCACTTACCACCGGTCGCCACTGTGATTTCACGCAGGTAATGTCCGTAAAAAGGAAAATCGAAGGACAGATTAACTCTCTGTGAAAAAACAAAAACAAAAAACAGACAGATGACCTCAGTCAGGATGATAGAGCTAAGACAGGATCCAAGAAAAAGCTGTTTTGATCTTAAAAAAACAAAGAGGATTTAGATTAGAAGGAAAATGTGAAAAACAAATACCAAAGTGCCCGGTGTGATACATCTGCTCTACTTTACAGGGTAATCTTTATGAGAAGAAAGAAGTCCTACAAACTAAAAAAGACAAACACTGAACTCAAAGTTTTGCTGAAAAAAAATGTTTATGTCACAGCTGAAATATACAATGTGAAGCAATGACAGTACTTTCTTAAACACTCATGGAGAAATACTTATATTCAAATTCAAATTCAAATTTTATTTGTCACACACAACCATACACAGTATGACATGGGGGTGAAATGTTTGTAGCTGTACAATGCCTGACCATTAAATGACATATACACCTTATCTCTGCATGTAACTATTCAGTGGCGGTCGTTTTTTACCTAGGAAAACATGAAGTCTTGAGCCACCCCTTAGTTTATTATATTCTGCTTTCAAAGAGCCAGATCTTCTTTTGAATTTATAAAGTACGATGAGCAAAGGTTGTTTCACTAAAATACAAATGCTTCCCACTTCTTTAGTTGAATCTGTCAAAAAATGCCAAATATATTATACAGTTTGGCCCCTTGTGAATAAGGCAGTGGACAAAAGTAGGGTTTACTGTTCTTCCATGTATGTTTGTACATGCTTCAATAAATCAGTGCAACTATTCCCCATTTTCCTAGCAAAATATAGAGAAATGAGGATATGGCTCGGGACTTACATGTCAGCACTGTGACTCCCAAAGTCAGAAGTATGAAATATGTCTTTACCTACCCTCTGAACTGACCCATACATAAAATTCAAGGCTCACTTGAGACCACTTTTTACGTTTTACTATAAATTTCTATTAGATTGAGACAGAAAAAAAATGGCGTGGCAGGAAAAGATCTTTTTGGTAAAACCCAAGACACATATTACCGGTAGAAATCTCAACCCTCTAGATCAGTGTTTCCCAACCACTGTGCCACAGCGCATAGGTGTGCCATGAGAAATGATCAGGTGTGATTAGTACTCTAAGCAATCAGCCTGAGTAACGGGCAGAACAATTACATTCTCTTCCACTAGAGGGCAGTACAACTACCTGCTCTAATTAAATAGGTTGCCAACTGTGAGACGATCCAGCGCATGATAGCAATAGATACATATTTGAAAAGAGAAAGTTGTCAATCTGACCTGGGTCCTGGAGATGAAGGCCCTAGCATGAGTAGTGGTTACAAGAAAGCATAAAAGCTATACTGGGGTCAAATCGAACCAATTCTGCTATACCTGGTGCGCGGGGGGAAATGATCAATTTGCTTTTGGTGATTTTTTTGTTTGGTGATGTGCCGTGTGATCTTTCCAATGTAAAATATGTTCCGTGGCTCGTAAAGGTTGGGAAACACTGCTCTAGCATACTAGTAGGAATAATCGCATGACTAATGTGCACACATCACCTCTCAGTGAGGTGCAATTCGGCACCTTGAAAATCTAGAGCACGGACCGTGCTCTAGATTTTCATCAGGTGTACCGTGCAGCACGGTACACCTGATGATTTCTCACGACACACATATGTGCCGCTGTACAGTGATTAGGAAACACTGTGCTGGAGTTGGTAGTAACAGTTAGCAGAAATAGTCTATCCGGTCACTTCGTAGCGGAGGAAAGTCATGCTTTAAGTTTAACAGCTAACAATAGCTTTCCTGTGTGCTTCATCCAGACTAATTAGCTCTTTCTTTTCACACTAACTCACCATACTAAAATCTTCTAAATGGTAATATTTGACCAGCCAAAAATCATCAACATCACTGTTACCAATGTATGTTTCATGCTAACGTTAGCATTTAGCTCAAAGCATTATCCAGCGTACCCTCATAGAGCTGCTAGCATGGCTGTAGATTCTTGAGGCCTACCATTTCTCACGGGAAATATTTTAACAACAAGCTTTTACACAGAGATGGGCTCATATTGTATTTATAAATATTTTCAAATGAACGGAGACATAATAAAATTATCTTTAAGAGACTACAGGGTAGCCAAAAATGTATCCTATAAATTATAGTTTACATTCATTGTTTTATCCCTCGGGTTAAATTCCAGACACTGCCAGTAAGTGTTATGGAGATGGACAGTCCACAGTGAACATGCTGATATTATGCATGGTCCTACAGATTGTGCCAGAGGGAGTAATCCTGTGGCAAACCACGATGAATCTTGAAGACCATAGAGACAATCCAGAGCTTAACTTTTCTGCACTCCGGTGATGAAGCTAACCTCTGTGACTGCATTTTGTTTTACAACTTTATTAGCCAATTTCTTTGAGTAATAGCTGGCAGCCGGCACAGTTTGGAAGGAAGATCTCTGAGTATATGCAGGACTTTAACTGTCTTCATTAAAAAGTCTATTTGTTTAAAACGTTAGTCTGCTGAGGTTGTGCCGCAGATCTGTTCAGCACAGATGGTTTTCCCTGCTTCTTTCGCTCCAATATGAAATCAAATTATTCAGCCGAGAATTCCAGCGTCTACTTTTGACTCCAGATTCCTCAGTTGACCGCTGAATTAGGAATTCACTTCGTAAAACAAAGTCAGAGAACCTTTCCCCGATGCTGTTTACAAGAACTCCTCGCTTCTTAGCCGGGACGTTCAGTGGCTAAAATGAATAGCTTGCCTCAGAGTGGATAGCTCAATCCATCACCACCCAGCTGAAGGTAAAGGAGCAGAATTCACAATGTGGGCCTCTATTCTGTATCCTTGCCAGCTATTGCTCACCCTGGGCAGTTTTTCTTTCTCTCTCTCTTTCTTTTACTGCAATTCTGCTTTGTTTCTCAGTCAGTCTGCTGCTGCCTTGTGTGACTCCATCAGTATGCAGCTTGCATGCATCACCTGCTTGTGCTGAGGTGGAGGGAGGGGAGCTTTCTAATTTTTTCACTGCAGGGATACTTTTAATGGTAAAAATGCAAGAAGAATTACTTGCTGTTTTTAGCCTTAAAAACAACCGTAGTCCTTCCAGTAATGTGTGTGTAGTGATAAGAAAATAACTGTTTTCAGAGGGGTTATTGTCACGATCCTCCTCATTTACAGTGACAAATTGTACACTTTAAGTCAGCTTTATATGTTATGTCTGCTTCGTTGGATGTCCCAAATCTACAATCTGGTTCATTCTTAAAAAGGGTCAACTAAAGTGCATGGTGAATTATTTCTACTTCATAACATCTAAGCAAGTATCCCCTTCATGAATGGAAATACAGAGGGTTTATGACAAGGTTATAGTCAAGAACAGGAAGGACAGATTAGACTTTGGCAGAAAACATTTAAAAGAGTCTGCACAGTTTTGGAAAAAACTTATTTTGACAGATGAAACCAAGATTAGCTTGAACCAGAATGATAGGAAGAGAAAAGGATGAAGGAGAGAAACAGCTCAAAGGATGAATTATGGCATGGGCATGTATGGCTGCCAGTGGAACTGGGCCACTAGTCTTTATTGATGATGTGCCTGCTGATAGAAGTAGCAGGATGAATTGTGAAGTGTACAGGGCTATGCTCTCTGCTCAGACTCAGCCAAATGCTGCAAAGCTGACCAGACAGAGCTTTACAATGCAAATGGATAATGACCCATAGCATACCACAAAAGCAACCCAAGAGTTTCCAAAGCAAAGAAATGGGGCATTTTTCAATGTCCAAGTCAGTCACCTGATCTCAATCTGATAAAACATGCTTTTCAGTCATTAAATATAAAAATATACAAAAAAGGAACCACAAACTTCTGTTGTACAGTGGCAGAAATATAAAAGTTGTGCCTTTGTCCAACTAAACGCAGAAAGACTGTTAGTCTTATTATGTCCTACCAATCTTTACTGTGTCAAATGTAAAATGTCTTAAAGTTGGATAATAATTGTGGTTCCACAGTAACAAAGATATTGTAGTGAGCAGCAGTTGTAGATGGAGCAATAGGTCCATTTCTGGAAAAAACACCAACATCTGTGAACCGAGCTAAAGCAGATCAAAGCACCTGTACACAGAATTCAACATAAGTAAGGTTCAGATGTAAACATATTTCCTTTAAAATGCTCAGATTCATTTTCAGGATAATAAAATTATAGCTCATAACCATTTATCAGAGTGAAAAACACACATCTGATGGATAATTTTTGGTATCAAATGTCTTTAAATATGCCAACATCGAGTAAATCTCCTCTCATGATGTGTGTTGACTTACCGCAGCTTGTCTGTGTGTGTTGGACAGAATGCCGTGGATCTTCACTTTGTCCTTGTCCATCTGGTCGATATTTACCCACAAGCCCTTGCTCATCGGATCTGAAGGGCCGTACGTTTTTGATGTGTAGTAGTTGTGATCTGTATCCTCCTGAAGAATGAAAGAGAAAATAAGATAATACATCGGGTGAGTCTGAGTCGATCTGTGAAGTTTGCGCCCTTATTATACTGTACAAAGTGTAGAGAATATAAACGCATTTAAAAATAGAGATTGTGCAGCTCATTGCAGTCTTATACACAGTTACCACTAAATAAAAATAAAACACATGCATATGGAAATTCACTGACATCCAGTATTTTTAATTTTGCAGCTAACCAAATTACTCACTAAATTAGATTATAACAGTCCCCGTCCTTTCCTTCAACCTCTTTCCTTTAAAGCGCTCAGCACATGTACTGCTTTTAATGTTTCCTAATAAAATTAAACAACAAAAAAATGCAATCAGCTCCTTTTTCTCTTAAAAAGCCTGCAAAGTCAGGGCTGCCTTTAATAACAGAGCCATCCATGAACTTTTACAAGGCCATACGAGACGGGCTTGTCTGCTTTTACTGTTTCCTGTGCAGAATTAAGAAGAATGTTCGTGTTGTCTGTTTCCCGCAGGGTCTAATGAGGTACCTTGCAGCTGTGTCTTTTTATTTGAAACACTGTTAAAGTTTATGTTTTGCTGGATGTACATTACTTGCGACTGTGATCTGACTAATAGGAGCTCACAGAGCTCTGCAGATGCTTTGATATATGGGCGGTAATATTCAGAGCTTGTCAAAAGGCCATGAGACAAACATTAATTAAAGCACAATCCTTCCCTGTTCAGTTCGTTTTGCTTCAAGGATTCATATTTCCCCTCAGAGAGTTATAATCTAATACCGCTATTCAATATTCAGCCTGCTATATAAGACAAGGGGAGATAATGTTTCAGGCCTGGCAAAGCCTCTGTGGGACTGATAAATATCTGAATCCCAAATGGAGTTCAGTCATGTAGGTGGTGCTACTTCTGATTAATGTGTACATTTAAACAAACACTGCCACAAGCCTTTCATCACAGATTAACGTGCAGACAGACCATGTCAGGGAAAAAGGCCCCTTCAGGCAGTCTTATTCAGCACATTACTCCCAGAATAGAAAACAAGTCTACTTGTAAAACACACAAATGCAGGGCTGTAAAGTTTCCTGCTAATCAGCACAGGATGATTTCTTGTCTCACGCAGAGAGAGCGAGGGAGATGTAGGCTCCTCAGAGGTGAGAGGGGCCAGCTGGAGAGTTCTTCAAGTAAAGGGGACGGTGGGCAGGGCGCCATCGTCCAGCTGGGTGTAGGTGGATGTGAAGCTGTGGGGGCTTCTCAAGAGAATAACAAACACAGTACAAGGAGCATAAAAAAAATGCTCACACAAATAGTTTTGGTGGGAGGTTGAAAGAGGAAGGTCCCGTTTCTTTAAAACATCCACAAAAATGTCCAACAAGTAAAGTGTAGTACTCAAAATCAGTGTGGGAAAATACAAACATGGTGAGAAATCTGCTCCCACTCTGGTCTCGGTTTTGGGTGGCTTTTATGGGAAACTCGAACAGGTAGGCGCCAAGACAAAGAACAAATAACTCTACTTAATTAGATTTCAGTCCAAAAGTTGGTCAAGAAACCGAGATTCAGTTAGGATTCTTTGAGTTTAGCCTTCATCTGTCTTCAAAAGAGTAGACAGTGCTTATGGTTAAAGTTACACTGTATAAAAGAAGATTGCAGCATTCCTTTTCTCCCAGTTCAAGTGTATAAACATAACTAGGGTGGCTGCTACAGGACAAACATCTTTTCGTCAACCAAGAGAGATCAAAAACATTAAGTTTAGACTGTACCCAATAAATGCTGTGGCTGGCCAGCGTGTTTCTACTAATGTCTGAACCAGATCCAGATCTGCCCCAAAGTTTTTCACTATCTGTGGATGGCTGTCAGTTCAGCTATCAATGCTTATTTATTCTGGAAGAAGCGGTAAAACTTTGTGAAATGAGTCTGATACAGGTCAGTGAGCCAGAGAAGCTCACTTTTGACCGATACCAGCGATACTGAAGTGGATTGTTTAGGATATCCAGAACTGTTGGTAGTTTCTGCTGCTGTTAGCTACTGTTAGCCTCATTTAGCTGCTGTTAGCAGGTGTTAGTGAAACAGTCTTTGAAATGAACATCTGATGGACTCCCCATGAGAAAATGTAATCAAACTGTTTATCAGAGGGAAAGGAAAGATTTTTAGCATACTAGAACCTAACATTAGCTGGCATGATGTTAGCTTAAAACCAGCTAATGTTGTTGTTTAGCTGGCTCTTGTCAGCTGTGTGGAGGGTTGCAGGACAATAAGTAATTGTGACAATATTGGGAATAATTGAGCATGTATATACTTATTCTCGTTTGTTTAAGTGCCTGACTTGAATTCAGCAAATGAGGCTTGAGGTGAAAAGGAAGAGGATGACATCTGTACTGTATATTCTATGTATTTATTATCTCACTCTTATTGCCTCTTTATGCCCTGTCCTAATGTTCAATGTCATGCTGCTCTGTTGTATCTTAATTGCCCCTTGGGGATAAATAAAGTCTTTCTGATTCTGATCTTATTAAGATGCCTGTGGCATTGTCTTTTTCCTTTGCGTTTTTGCTTTTTTGGTTAAGGGGACCACTTCCTGCTATACCATTAAAGTTTAAAGGAATCTAAAATCAGAAGTAGCAAAATCTCTTCTTACTGCCAGTTTTCCTTTAAGAAACCTTTAAGAAACTTGTGTGTGATAGTAGCTCCTTTGTTGTGGAAAGTTTGCATTGAGTCGGTGGGAGAAGTAGCTTCAGCCGCGGTGAAGCACATGCTGACAGCCAGGATTAAGTGACTGTAATCAACCATATAGTGTCTGGATATGTCTCAGCATAACAACTATCCAACCGTTCTTTATTGTCTTCCTCTTCCTGTCCTCGTCATGCAGAATTCATCTCCAGAGTAAAGGTTGTCAGTGAGCCAAGTCAAAGTAAAGATAGCACCAAAAGTTAAATTCAAACTCTGAGCAAGAATTAGCATCTCATTCAACATTCTGACATGACAAGCTACTCCATTTGAAGCCTGTAAGTGATATAGAAATGAGGCTTCGTTTCATGGTCTCATTTGTGTATGCATATGCACTTACATGTTTAAAAATAGGGCTAAAATGCGGCTTTTTCTTGACTCGACTTGAACAGAAATGTGTGTATTGTCATTAGATGATGAGGGCTGGCACTACGATTGGCAGACCTGCTGGGATTGATGCTGAGCGTGACTTCATCGCCCACCGGATCTCACGCTATGCTTGATTTAAAAGGAAAAAAACGCTTTAAATCCATCCTAAACACTTTGCCCTTTGGTCTACCCCACTATACAAACAGCCACATTCATACAAATGTTACACTATCATTCACATATATAACAAAATAAAAAACATCATCATGAAAGCTGCCTGTGTGGCATTAAGTCATGGTGACATTTTGACAAGTCTAAACCTAGAGAAATCCCTTTAAGGTAAAGTAACTGCAGTCATTTTCATATGCACGATTGCATTTTGAAATGCACACCAGGACATAAAGACAGCTGACGTCTTTCATAAATCAAAACCCACAGAGGTTGTTAGACGTTCCACTCACCAGAAAGAAAAACAGTTGAAAAATCACTGGTGACAGTATAAATCCAAAAATGTGGAGCAGAATATTTTTAATATATTATTAGAAGCTACATGGAAGAGATACCCATCTCTGTTTTCAGCTTAAACTGCGGCGTCCCTGAGCTGACCTCTGTAGTTCAGCTTATTGCACAGTTGAACTCATGAACACCTAGTGCATCATATTTGAGATTTCTTTTTTTAATAGTAATAGTATGAGGAATACCTCGTCTCCTTGATATCATAGAGAGACAAATACACATAGAAACTGGGTGATAGAGCAGTCTGAGCTATAAGCTTTTGGCTCTCAGGGGTCTGATTAAACTTTTCCCATGTTTAACATGATCATTCACTATAGGTACCTGGTAAAGTGTTCATCAATAGAATTACCCAATCAGCCAATCACATAACAGCAGCTCACTGCATTTATGCATGTAGACATGGTTAAGATGACCTGCTTAAGTTCAAACAGAGCATCAGAATGGGGGAAAAAAGAGGATTTCAGTAACTTTGAACATGGGGCGATCGTGGCTCAAGAGTTGGGAGTTCGCCTTGCTGGTTCGAGCCCTGGCTTGCACAGTCTCGGTCGTTGTGTGCTTGGGCAAGACACTTCACCCATTGCCTACTGGTGGTGGTCAGAGGGCCCGGTGGCGCCAGTGTCCGGCAGCCTCGCCTCTGTCAGTGCGCCCCAGGGTGGCTGTGGCTACTATGTAGCTTGCCATCACCAGTGTGTGAATGTGTGTGTGAATGGGTGAATGAGTGGATGATTGGATGTGTAAAGCACTTTGGGGTCCTTAGGGACTAGTAAAGCGCTATACAAATACAGCCCATTTATGGAATGGTTGTTGGTGTCAGATGGGCTCATCTGAGTATTTTCCAAACTGTTGATTTGCTGGGATTTTCCCACAAAACCATTTAAGAGGATAATTACCAGCTTGCAAAGGAAAGCAGAAGAGAATATCTGAATGTAACAAACCTTGAAGCAGATGGGCTACAGCAGCAGAAGACCACACCGGGTGCCACTCATGTTAGCTAAGAACCGGCGGGTGGTGGCATGGTAGGCGAGTTCTTGGCACTCTGTCAGCCTCTTAGCACCACAGCTAGGTCCCTTAGCTATGGAAACACCACAGCCTACCTGAGTATTGTTGCTAACCATGTTCATTCTTTTAAGACCACAGTGTACCCATCCTCTGATGACTACTTTGAAGATAATGTTCAAATGATCTTAACTGGTTTCTTGAAAATGAAAATAAGTTCAGTGTACTCAAACGGTCTCCACAGTCACCAGATGTCAATCCCATAGAGAACCTTTGGGATGTGGTGGAATAGAAGGTTCAGTGGTTATGTGTGTATTATTAGTGTAAAGTCAAATGTCAGTTGTATATTCATACACAGTGGGGATAAGTTCAAACTGACACCCACAGAGTTACAGATGTGGATCAGCTGCTCTGAAAAGCTCAAGCAGGAGAAGGTGAATGTGAAAGCTGAAAAAATGTCTCTTAGATCCAGTATTTCATCTCTTCTTCATAAAGTGATAGACTACAAATAGATGGAGATGGAGAAATACAGTAATTGCTGTTGATAATGGATCACTTTGTGGATCTCGTGTACAAAAACAAACTGCTGTAAAGATTCAGAGTACAAAACCCATCCTCGATTCACTCCCATCTCTGTCTGAGGCATTTACTCAGGCTGCCCATTACATCAATATTGCATTATACCGAGACCTGAATATCTGGGCCAACATAGTTTCAATACTGAATGACTCTATAATATAAAGTAGAACCAAATAAAGTAATTTAGCACGTTGAGATTATTCTGGGTCCATTACTGAAATAAAATACGTTTTTTAAATAGTTATTCAAAAGTAGATAGCTGCGGCTGTGATTCGATGGGGTTTTTCAGAGGATAAGAGGAGAGTACACTAAAAACTGTAATCCCCTCAACTGTGATCATGTCTCTGCTGCAGCAGGACTCGAGCTTTGAATAAATGATTCAATATGTTGGGATTAAGATGCACATCTGCCAGCTTTCTTTTTCCCAAGACAACACTATCGTGCACAGTTACATCACGCTGAAGCGTGTTTGAAAAAGCATTTAAAGGACGCCATCGCTCATGTGTGCGGCTCTTCTTCAGTAGATAATGGTTGCCATCCATTACTTTTTGCCACACTTCTTCTAGTTTCAGCAGCTTGCTGGTGTTGGTAGGGAAACATCATCATGGCTGTGCCAGAGTATTTCAGACCTGCTGTAACAGCAGAATGGAAACTGAACTAAAGGTTTATGATGAATGCAAAATGTTGGACCGGGCCATTTCCCAGAATGCTCAGGCATGACCCAAAATAAACCAAAGGATAGCAAAACTGGATCCAATAATAATCAAGAGAATAGCAGCGTCATTATCATTAATTTCTATAATTTTTGTATTCATTTTGTAATAATATTTTTATTTTCTATTTCTATTCCATTTTGAAAACAGATTTCTACACAGTGACATGCAGAATTTCTAATCAATGGACTAGATCTTGTACTGCTACCAGCCAATTTCTGGGTTCTATTAGTTATCCAAATAATATTCCTTAATCATGACACACCTGCACACAAACAGCTCATTTGGAAAAGGAAAGGATTTGGCTGATATCAGATTTTGTCTGAGAATGATTCACCTTCAGTTTATCTGAATCTATGGTCAGAATGTAAAGAATCACCACTGCAAGAAGCAGGAAGTTGTTAACCATCATCCCTAGAGACAGGCCACAGCCAACGGGTTCGCAGACTGATCTACAACTAACGATCAAATAATCGATCAATTACACATTTGACAGGCTGGAAAGAACAAATGCGCATTATAATTACTGAGCATAACGTTAGTTCAGATCAAGTTCATCCACAATACAGATCAGCAGATGGGTCAGTTGACAATCCTCTACTCATCCTACTGGCAGATCTCACATACCTGCACTAGTAGTTTGACCACAGCTCCTTCATATGTGGAAATCCGAAGGTAGGAAAAGCAGCTAGTGGACAATCAAAGCCATCCCTTTAAATTCACGTGGTTACCTGATATCTCAGAGGACAGTGGCAGTATTTAATCCAATGATTATCATTGGACTGGGCCCAAACTATAGCCTTAACTCAGGCTGCACAGAACCACATTGACTGATAAAGACTAAATACAACTCAGGACAAGTGATCATGTTTCAGAGAGCAGTGAAACAAATGGAGAATACATTCAGTGAGCAGACTGAAGTGAATCCAGGCATCTAATGTATAATTCAATGTGTACTCTCATCTGTGGGTTTACAGTAGAATTTAATTTGCAAACTGTCTGATGGGGCTGCTCTTTAAAGCGATTTCCATGGACTCAGAAATACACAGAGTGGACTACACACACTACCGGCTCTCTTTGTTCATCTGAAGAAGTGACTACAAACCAACGAGCTGCCTGACCCACTGAGAAACGTCTACACCCGTACTGCTGCAAGGTAGAAACTCAAAACTGAATTTAAACAAGCGTGGGTTCATCGGAAGAGCATCCGTGAGCTGCAGCAGCTGCCTGAGATGGTATGGCATTACACAGTCTAAACGGTGAGCAGTGTAAAGGCGGTAAACATCTCTTTCCAAACACGTTATCCCCCGGGAATCTTTTAACCGACTCGACAAACCGAAACACAAAACAAACAAATTAGGGCAGGTTCTGAAACTGCAGCTCAGGCGAGCAAAGTAATGAAAATTAGCAAACCGAATGACTCCCTTAAGAAACACAAATAAATAGTGAATGTAGTGAAGCATGTAACCCCCCCAAGTGCCTCCTGAGCACTTGGGGGGTCTCAGACATCCAATAACATGTCTCCACCATAAACCACACCTCTATTACTACATATCAAAGGAAGCTACACAAACACACAAATAGAAGTGGGATGGATAAACCCCCGAAAAACGGATATATTTTTGCTGGCAATCTGACATGCTTGACTCTGGTTAAATATCAGCTCAGTGTAGATCTGAACATCCAGATGTGAACATAAGTGTATATTTTCATCTCAGAGAGACCACAAGGAGTTTTATGTCTCTCTTGTGTTGTCGCAACATGATAAGGGATTTGAAAAAGGAGCAGTCTGCACAATTTATCATCTGAGCGGCTGCTGCATGCCCTCTGCCGCTGACGGTTTTATTCCTCATTCCTCATAAAGATAAGATTTGAAATGTTGCCTCTGACAGCAGGAAACCCCGAGTAAAATAAAGCAAAGTAGAGCTTTTTCAAATGTATGTCGTCTTATGTTTACTTGTTGTAATTTTGTCTCCTTGATTGTCTATTCTGTGAATCTGTTCCTTTTCAGTAAACACGCCATCCATCCATTGTGCTGCTGTCTAATCCTCACTTATGCTCCCTGAGGAGGTTACTTTCATTTCTCTCACTGAAGGGTGTTTTCAATCTCACTTCAAACTCTAAGGACAGAGGGTGTTTAATGCTGTGCAGAGTGTAAAGCCCCAATGACGCAGATTTGTAATATTACGTTGTAGAAATAAAAATGGCTTCACTTTAGGTCAGGGCTACATATTCCTTCTGCTTGGTATGCGAACAGGACCTCGAGGTGATTTCTAGGACTGAGTTTTTGTTGGAGTGGAAGTAGAGGTAGTGAAAAGGTGCAATGCTTTTTATCTCCTGTCTCGGTGAACAATGACTGCAAACGCTGTGTTGCAGGGTAATGAAGCAGGAATGCGGCGTTATGCATTTAAAAAAGGAAATGGGCTGCGCTCTTCTTCTGCATGTTTCTGTCACAAATCAATGTCTGCCCTTTCTCAACGTTAACAGAGTGCTAGCATCTCATTTAAAGGAAGTCTGCACTTGAAGAACAGTGTTTACCAAACTTCTGTATTTCTTTTTTTAAGATATGCTCTTGCTGACAAAGTGTGACCAGCTTCATGCTGCTGTGGAAGTGTTTCTAAAGTTAATGTGTTAATATTATTCACGGGCTTGTGCATATTTCACTGGATTCTTCTCTTAACTTTGACTCGCTGTACTTCGCTCGCGCCTCGAAAAACAAGTGTTGAGCATCATGTAACTGACAAAATTTTTTTTTGTTTACACGGGGTGGGTGGGGGTGTTTATCAGACCGCTGATGTGTGAAGCTATTTTGAAGACACTGTATAACAGTTATTTTTCCCTAATCACTGTTCATAATTGGGAGAAATCATGCCCACCTGCCACCGAGCATAAACGGAGAGGAGGTGGGGAGAGTCTGTAGTTTCAGAACACACACACATTGTCTCAAAAAAAACCAAAAAACACTACAAAGATTGTATTTCCTGAAATCCCTGAGGAAAATGAATCTCTCTCAAAAACCTTCTGTTGTCTTTCTACCAATACACCGTTGAAAGTGTCCTCACCCAGGGCGCTCTGACACATATGGAAACAGTTCTGCAGAGACTCATAAAAGCTGCACTAAAGATGGCCACACACAGCTGCCTGCTCTTAGACACATATGCACGTCATGCAGCTTTCAGAAAGTATTGTAAAGGACTCTCACATCAGCTGTTTGAATGTCTGCTCTCAGGTAAATGTCATAAATCCATCAAAGCACGCACCACAGGACTTTTTTTTTTTTTTTATCATCATCACACTGAACTCTGCTTTAAAATCAAACACTCGATAAATCAATTAGACATCAAATCTATTAATACCATTCACAATATCATTTACTTTTTATACACAGTTTTCTTATAGAAATACAATATTTTTATAGAATTGCTGCGGCCACTTTTACTCTCTTAAGCATCCATACACATCTGGAACTAAGCTAAAATAGCCAATGACAGCTAAGAAGCCAGCTAAATCATTTAGCATTGAGCTGGCCTTGAATCATGTTGTGTGTTATGTACATGGATTTTTTTGATAGGCGATCTGGCAACTTGGGTAACATAAGATGACACACAAAATGTGCTAATCCGTGCATTATAATTGGTCGAAAGGGTCACGTAAATTTTGTGAATATCCCAGGAGAAGTAGCAAAACGGGAGGGTGCCCGGAGATGTCTTAAAATGCGGGAGAAACCTGGAAAAGAAAGGAATGTTTGCGGGTGTTTTTTTTGCTTTATATGACTTTCCATTGAAAATTAACTGTAACCAGTCACCCCTTTACTGGCAGCATGAACATGCCATTAGCCTCTGTGGTTAACTGGGGTTCTTATGTAGCCAGTGGACACCCAAGGAACAGATTGAAAAATTTTGAATGTAGATATAATTTAGAAAAAGAATAGCAAATTAATAAAAAGCTTAATGCTGATGGTTTTGAGATTGCATTTCAGCCATTATGTTACCCTTTTGATATCCAAAAAGACGACAAAATCCCCCAAAAAACATGTTAATATTAGTCAGACTACAAACAGAAAGCTTCCACACTGAGACGGTTGTTTCTTCCTTCCAGATTTATGTAGATATCAGTTTATAGAGATCATCAGATTACTGATGGATTGCTGCACCTACATGCTCAGGTCTGTTGTCTGCTAGTTGATTTTGTTTTCATGGGCTCCAGGGATACGAGAGTCAGATCAGACACAAGTGTAGATTTTTGTAGAGATGGTAGAGAGGCTTCCCTCTCAATATTTAGAACAAGTGCATCTTCACCCGAAGGTAAAAGCACAAAAGCATCCATGTTTTAATTAGTTACTCAGAGAAGAAATAAAGCCTCACACTTGGACAGGTCGTCTTCCCTTCTCAGTTTATCTTTTTCACTTTGAAAATATTAACTTTAATTATGAGAAGGAATTAAACACTGAGCCTTTGTAGCAAGTGAGAGCCTGACCGCCTTATATTTCACAAGTGCATTTTTCCTGTGTGACTGTTACTGTAGTTATGTATGTCAAAGAATACTCAGCATTGTCCGTGTTACATGGACACCATGGAAAATGGTGGATATTCACTAAAGGGTCTATAATTTTAACACTTTCACCACAGGGGGCAGTGTTTTACTAGTGTATGTGTACTTAACTGTGTGCTGCTGTTCTTTAAACCTTCTTGGTGCTTTTTGTCGAGATGTGAACCTTGGTTTTTGTTGCCTCCTGCTTAAAAAAAATCTGTTTGTTGTGTATTTCATTTAGTTGCACTTCCATCCTTTGCTCTGTTTCTCACCTATTTTGTGCCACACGTGTCCTCTTGGGTATAAATGCCTCCAGCCTTGCTATCCCCACTGCCACCTTGTCTTTGTTCAACTCTGATGTAAAGTTTTCACGGCATAAACTTGTCTTTTCTTCCTGTTTCCTGTTTTATTCTGTTGTATTAATGTTGGATTTTCTTGTGTATTGACTTGTTTTACCTTTTACCTGCCCTTGCCTATGCTGTTTACCTTTCCTACACTGATTAAAGGCAGAGCTCTTCCTCCATGACAAAAACATTTTTAGTCCTGAACCGATTTCCTTCGTCTTGCACCGCTGAAAATGTTTTCCTTTACCTGGTTAAATAACGGTTACATGAACTCTGTGTATGACCTTGTGGTAGAAAGCAGTATTACATGAAAACACAGCCACTGCCTTAGTTCAAATTTATTTGATATCTCTTCAGCCCAATACAAAGATGTATATACATAGCAGCTGTTCCCTCACGATCTATTGATACTGTTACTTTTGGAGGAGTTTAGATGATCTCTAACAACAGGAAATTAAAGAAGTACTGTGCATTAAAAAATTATGGCATTAGTTACCATTAGGTTGTGATTTATGGGATAAAAATTCAGAGATATTTTTATAGTTTCCTTCATGTTCTTCAAAACAGAAAAAAATAAAACTCTATGTTGTACATGAAGTGCCTGCAGCCACAATTGCATAACATGTTGAAAGGTAGCCATTAGATAACAAACATGAAAAATACAACAGAACCACCACAAGCTGCGAGCATGTCGGGGTGTGCAGAGACCTCAGTGTGCTCAGCTGCTGATGAGACTTGGCTTATATTCAGACACCCTGACTCGTTCCTACAGTTTGATTCTGCCTTTCTTATTCCATCGTACAGTGACCTGAGGACACCTTCACCAGAGAAGCTGTTTAATCTGGGTTAATGATCCGGAGAGCTGCTGCAGTGAGTAACAGTCGTTCAGGCGTCAGACAGTCTGCTGTCTAAGCCGCTGTGGTTAAAACCTTCATGTAGAGGTGACATGAAAGCTGCTATTGGCTAACTTGTGTGTTAAACAAGCACAGAATGACCTCAAAAGGAAGGAGAAAGAAAAAGATCAACAGATTTTTTCACCTGCACTGATGCGGATGAGTTCAACTGGGAAGCATTCAGTCCATCCTTGGATAAAACACGCATAAAAACGTAAAGTTTGGGGCCTTGTGAGTCTCTGTACGGTTGTATAGTTGTGTTTTTCTTTTTCAAACTGACAAACTGACTTTAAATGGTTACACAAAAATGACTTCTTTTTAGCACAAACTCTACATTTTTAATTATTTGCATTGTACAACAAGCAAAAAAGTGGAATTGGACAACAAGTAGTATTTACTGATTTGGGTTTTCTCTGTACTCTAGCTCTGTCCTCTCTCAAATGCACCAAATAAGAAAAAAGAAATCGTATTCATAAATTCAGAGCTGGTTAAGCATTTAACTTTTTTCTGTTTTAGCATATTTACCAAACACAACACAACGTACTATATCCACATAAATAGAAGCAATAAAAATAATTGTGCTCAAAAATATTTGAAGCATAATTTCAGCAGAGAAAATAACAAAAGCCTCCTCTTTGCACCCCAAACTGTAAATGCTATAAACTCGGTAAATACTGCCCAGAGAGTGAGCTGCCTAGGTGCTGCATGCCGATCTCAGATTCGTTCTTGTTTAAAGCAGGGATGTCAAACACAAGCAGCCCGGCAAAAACTCCAAACTGGCCCACTGGACAGCTTTGGAAAATGTGAAGGTGGGTATAGAGTTCGGATTAAAAAAAATTAATAATAACTAAAATTAACAAAAACTTTGTGCCTTATAATTACAAGACAGTGTGGGCAATAAGCTACCAGAACCTTTTCTGTAATTTTTACATTTATTTATTACAATTTAAGCCCAAAGAGTTACAGCAGCAGCGTGTCTTTATCATGTAGAAAAACCGAGACATATGGCTGAAACTGAACTTCTTCTTATATTTAGATATTTCAGGGATTAAATATGTATTTAATGCTCTTTGTACTGACAGAAAGAGGAGTTTCACTGGTCCACTGAAGACCAAAGTGGGCTCTATGTGGCCCATGGTGTAAAATGAGCTCGACAACCCCGCCTTAGAACGACCGCTGCTTGCTCCACCTCTTACTTTAACCTTAAAACCAAACAGGACCTGATAGGGTGTGAAATTCTTTTACATTTCATTGCTCATATGGTCTGAAACCCCAACAGGTTTTCACAAAGATAGCTGGGGGTTTTTTTTTGTCTTTTAGTTTGAAAGAGCATCAAACTTGCTGTCATTAAACAAACTGATGCAAAGCGTCAGTAATTACCACAAGTCTTTGTTACTCACTTTGACAAAATCACTGCATAACGGCATCTCTTAACCCTAGAACACTATCGCTGGGTGATTTACACCCGAGAAAATACATTTACATGATTTCTCTCTCCTGCAGCTGTTTGCGTGTGGAGGAGCCTGTGCCATCACCAGGGAAGTCTCAAATGTCCCAGGAATGGGTGGACCAAAGACCAGCTTTCCAGAGTCATTATTTTGTTTTAGGAGTTTTATTTTTCATTTTGTTAGACATGGCACAGTTGAAAGTAAAAGAAGACCACTCTAATTTGTCATGTGTTGTCATATTTTGATATATTTGATTACTTTTCATTGGTTATATTATATCGGGTAAAAATCACCCGGCATTAGTGATCGTGTTACTATTTATAGCGATAGTGTTCTAGGGTTAAGACCCACTATTGCACATCAACGAACAACAATAACACAGCGAGAAATTGATGGCATGACAGGCAGTAATTTCAACAGACTGGAGTGTAATGCAGCTATACGACCTTTTTCAGCGCAAGCTTAGATTCACATTTGTTTTGACAGGTAATTTTGGTTGTAAATCACTATTTGAAGAGATGAAAGCAGCTTGAAGACTCGCGCAACAAAATAAATTAGGGTACAAAATAACTCCTGGGATGTGTTTACCATCACTGAGTGGTGATATATACCTTTGCTAAAGTGTCAAAGAGTAGATTTCTCCACCAGGACACAGCTAAAGCTGTTTGAGCGGACGGTCTTTAAACCCATTCAGCTCACTGCCGCGTGGAAGCCTTGAGCTCAGTGTTTACTGTTTCTGCCCTCTGAATATGAAGGCTCTGCTGGTGGCAGGTGAGGGAGTGCGTGTGCTGAGTAATGGCAGGGAGGACTGACGGGGTGTTTGTGTTGTCGACTGTTTTTTTCCATTCTGCAACAACAAATGAGGCTCAGAGAGACAAAAAACAACGAGACGGGACATGTCTGAGTGGCGGCGAGCACTTATGTAAGCATAAATGTGCGCGGCTATGACAAACGGGTGCGTGCTGTAGTCCGACCGTGTTTACAGTTGTGTGAAATTTAAAGTGGTGTGTGTGTGCTTACACACGAATTTGAGCGTGAATGATTACAGCTGACGATCAAAGCTTCTCAGCCCTTGTCACTGAGAGAGACAGGGCTGTGAACCTGAGATGATTAGAGGCCACGGGAAAACTTAACGAGCTGTCTACAACCCAGCTGAACGCCCCCATGCTGCGTGCCATCCAAGGCGCCACAACAAGGTATGCGGGCGATGCCTCTCATTTACATAGATACAAACACAGATTGAGAGCAGCTATTAATCTCCAGCAGGTCCTCCAGACCATTCACATTGTAGGGGGCTGGGTTAATTTCCTGTTCTGGTCTTTTTGAGGTCAAATTTAAAAGGATCCAGTCCCACATAGAAGGTAAATGAACACCTGAGGGCTGGGCTTAATTTGATATAAAATATTAATCCTTAAAGGCCCCTCCTCGTCTTCTTTTTTCATTACTAAACATCCACTCTTGTAAGGAGATTTATAATTGCTCCAGGGAAGTGACCTAAGAGTATTTTTGGGTCTGGCTCAACAGAGGACTTTATTGATTCATTCATTTCATACTAGTAGGATGAATTAAGGCTGGTGAGTGAAAATGCAGAAACTGAACTGCAGGAGAACTTTTAACATCTTTCATTAACATATTATTTAATATAAACTTACAGCCCACTTTGATGTTTGGGCAAATGGTTTGGCAATGGTGGGAAGGAAACCTCCAGCAGAACTAGGTTTAGGGAGGGGCAGCCATCTGCCGTGACCGGTTTGGGTCAGAGGAAGATTGATAAATGATAAATAATATGTAAAGTTACAGAAAAGCTTTGTGGTAGTTCACTGCTCAGACTGTCTTGTAATTACATGTATAAATTTCGAATACAAAGTTTTCATTAATTGGCAGAAAATCTTCTTGTACTTTGGTGTGTTATGGATGTCAGTGGGGGGTCTTTAATAATTAGAAAAGCTGTAAAACCCATGAGAACACAGTTAAAAGTTCAAAATCTCCTTCACATTTGCCAGGCTGATTCTGGCCCCAAGTGTTTTGTTTGACACCCTTGATTTAACCATTACGGTTAAGTTATGTCGTTATGAGAGAAGCACCTGGTTATGAAATCAAATTCCATATTGAGATGTAACAGAAAACTGGATGTTTCTTATGTTTCCATCTATCTATTTTCATCTCGTTTTCTATATCTGGGTTGCAGGGGAGCGTATGACAGCTGCCATGGGACACAGGTGGGATACAGCCTGGGCAAGTAACCAATCTATGACGGGGCTAACACAGAAAGACAGGCAGCTGCTCAAGCTTACATTCACACCTCCAACCAATTTAGAATTGACAATTAATCTAACCTGAACCCACTGACTGGATTTGACCCAGGACCTTCTTGTCGTGAGAGGAAATTAATACTGAAACTTTCCAGCACACTTGTTTTTTGCATCTTCCACAACAAAAATACACGCTCACTTCCCCCATTTAATTTCCCCCATAATTAAGACTCTTAGATAACCTGCCAAGAATGCCAACATCTGCAGGAAAGCCTTTGTAAGGACGGTAGCAGTAACACTACAAGGTGAGGAAGTGCCTAGATAACAATGACATACCAGTGCATTTACTGGGCATCTCCAAGACTGAAACAATGGCATCTTCAGGCATTTACTGGCCGTTAAACACCAGTGAAGCATGCCAGACGTTGCTTCTAACCTAAAGCAATTGAAAGTATGGTTCACTTACCTGCTGTTTTCTTTTATTGCCTAATCTGTGCATATGCAGTAAAACAAGCTTTACTTTTAAAGCTTGATGCTTGGCTTTTGACTTATTGTCCTAGCCTTCTAAAGCAAAAAAAGAAAAAGAAGCTGTGATAAAAATAAGATGTGGTCCTTGGATCGTTGCTTACCTCTATCTGGGAGCTGTTGTCTGCTTCCTCTGCTGAAACCAGGCCTGGGAAGCCTTCAGGCTCCTCCTGTTCACGCTCCTGGTCCTGCTCCTGACTGGCTCTGTTACTGTCCATGTTACGAGGCTTTGGGGGGAGCCATCTCCTCCACCGGTGACTGTAAAGCTTCACGTCAACATCTGTATCCTCATCTCTCGCCTGCTCCTGCACGTATGAGTATGGCACCCCTAAGGAGACAGAACAGGGAAGTGTGATTAATAAACAGCTCTCAACAGCTCAATTACTTCTTAAAACAGAATAATTGCTACGATGCCTTCCAGTCAGGTTTTAGACAGAACCACAGCACTGAAACTGCTCTGACCAAAGTGTTTAATGACATATGTCTGAATACAGACAGTGGAAAAATGTCAGTCTTAGTTTTACTGGATCTCAGTGCAGCATTTGATACAGTTGACCACAACATATTACTCAAACGACTGGAGAACTGGGCAGGTCTTTCAGGAAATGTACTAAACTGGTTCAGAACATACTTAGAAAACAGGAAATACTTTGTATCAATTCACATCTGAGCAGACAAGTATCACATGTGGAGTTCCCCAAGGTTCCATCTTGGGACCCCTTCTGTTTAACATTTACATGCTCCCACTGGCACAGATTATAAACAACAACAAAATAAACTATCATAGCTATGCAGATGACACACAAATATATATCACAATGTCACCAGGAGACCGAGGCCCTGTACAGGCTCTTGGTAAATGCATTGAGGAAATTAACAACTGGTTATGAAGTAATAGTCTTTGGTGCCAAAGAAAAACGATTACAGGTCACCAGAGACAGTCTATACACCTAAAAACCACAAACCAGGCGAGAAATTTGGGTGTAGTGATGGATGCAGACCTAAACTTAGAAAAACACATTAAGACAATAACAAAGTCAGCTTACTATCACCTTAAGACTATATCAAGGATAAAAGATCTGATGTCTCAACAGGCCCTGGAAAAACTAGTCCATGCATTCATCTTTAGTAGGCTTGATTACTATAACAGCATCTTTACAGGTCTACCTAAAAAATCAGTCAGACAACTACAGCTCATTCAGAACTCTGCTGCTCGAGTCCTCACTAAGACCAAAAAAGTGGACCACATCAGTCCAGCTCTGAGGTCTTTACACTGGCTGCCTGTCCGTCAGAGGATAGACTTTAAAGTTCCGATGCTGGCCTATAAAGCTCTGAATGGTTTAGGACCAAAATACATCAGTGACCTCCTGACCCAGTATGAACCTTCCAGATCTCTCAGGTCATCTGGATCCGGTTTTTTTATCAGTTCCCAGAGTCAGAACCAGACACGGAGAAGCTGCATTCAGCTTTCATGCTCCATATATCTGGAACAAACTCTCAGAAAGGATCAGATCAGCTGAAACACTCAGTTTATTTAAATCCAGGTTGAAGACTCACCTGTTCTCAGCTGCATTTGAATAAAGCACCAAATCCACACTTTTAAGCTTAAATTTCAAAACTTACATTTAACTACTGATTTTATCTACTTTTTTTAAAATCAATTTTAAATTGTGCTTTTTATTTTTTAATGTCTCTGTAAAGCACTTTGAATCACCTTGTTGTTGAATTGTGCTATATAAATAAACTTGCCTTGCCTAAACAACACTGGTAGATAGATGTATGATAACCCACCAGAAATAAGCTTTGATTGATATGCTAGAGAACCTAAACCATTAAACCCTCTCACAGTCAACTAAAAGGTAAAATCTGTTGCTGTGTAATAAAAACTGTCAGTTTTCAGGGCTACGATAATCACATACCACCAAAGTATTTTTACTTTCAATAAGCCAACAGTCAAATTACAGACGTGGGGACTGTTCAAGCCATTAATGTAATAAGTAACAGTGTCAGTTGACTTTTCTCATTTCTCCATCTGCCTGAAACACATGCACACGAGGAATGAGTCAGCAGCCTTCACACAGACCAGTGGGCCACAGTCACAGCTAATCATCCCGGTTCCTTCGGTCTGAAACGAGACGCCGGTGACAGGTGAGAAATGGCACCGAGTTACTGTAAACACCGACTTGATTATCTGAGCCAGAGACAGATGGATTGGAGATACAATCTGCTGCGTCACTATAAGAAATCTACTTTCCCTTATTCCATCCTTCTTCTCTCAGAGTGACATAATGAAGCGCTTTGCTGATTTGAATCACTGCCTTAATTCAACAGGAGCTAACTGTGCAGTTTGTATTTTATATAGTTAAACAACTACTTCTCATTTAGATGGAAAAGCCTCAGTGTGGTGTGAACAGATGTCTGCAAAGATGCATTTTAAAAAAAATGGTTATAGTTTAAAGGTTCACTGTGGAGTTTTTAACCTCCATTAGAGATGCAGAGGTGTCTTTATGGACAAGGTCAGCGTGGCACTTACTGACAGGGAACAGTAACATGCAAAGATGTGCAAAAATTGGTCACAGCAAGAGAAGAAGAAGAAGACCACCTGACAGTACAGGATGTTGTGTATAAATCTATAAATCGACATAAATATTTTTGTGTTTTTCACATTCAGACACGGCAATGCGCAGATTCACACTACTCTGCTTTTACACGTATTTCTGCTCGCACCAGTTAATCCATGCTGCTTACACTCAGGTTGTTCTCACTGATTGCAAAACTTCTCCTGAATTTCTGCTCTTAAAAGTGAAAGTTTGCAACTCATAGTGTGGATACAGCATGCAAATGCAATGTTAAATCCCAAGTTTGAGTCTTGGCCGGACAAAACATTATTTTCCCCACATTTCTGTCTAAAATGCAGAGACTGCATACCTCCACCTTGGAATTCTATTGAAAACAGAAAATATTGTTTTTTGTAAACCAAATATATCAGAATTCCTGAAGCTGATTTTTTCCAAATATGGTGCAAACAATTAAAATCTTTTTGTCTGACACGTTGCAATTATATTCACTTTACTTCTTTTTGGAGCATCCCTCAACGACAGGCACTCAAACTGTAATTGACTTCATCCACTCTGCACTGTGCTTGAGGACTCTTAATATTTTGTCCCTGCATGGCTTTTAGAGTAAAAAAAAACTGTTATTAAAAATGTAAGTGGACTGGTCTTTATATAGCATTTTTCTGCCTGATTCACTCACATTCTGGTACTGTCTTCTATTTTAATAGAATTATATTTTAAACTAACATTGTTCTATAATCATAGAACAACAGGGTTCACTTTCTTGCCCAAGGAGACTTTGGCACACAGACTGTCACAGCAACCGCCTCCTATTTTGCTCTTCTTTCCTTTGTAACTGTGTCCTTTGTAACCCCACCCTGTGTTTGATTTTCCCCATTTTTGTCTCATTTCCAATAAGCCATCAGCTTATTGGAAATGAGACTTTGAAAAACAGTAATATACTCCAATTATATTCTAATAGGCTAGTTGTTGTGCCTTTAGGTACAATGTTCAAACTGTTTCTTTTAGGTTGGTATAAAACTAGAACACCTTGAGCACTTTTATAAGGTCAGCAGCTGCTGCTGAGTTCCAAGCTTTTATGAGCGTATAGTTTTATAAACATACTGTAACATTATGGCTTTCTTATATCTATTTTTTTCCTTATTTTCCATAGTAGAGCAGTAGACGTGATTAAAAGTAAAACCTGACAAAGAATGCTTGTTCTCCACTTGTTTACAAGTGTTTCTCTGCTTCAGATGCATCACAGAAGGCCGCGGACATCTGTTCATCTGTCTGTCCTGTTATGACTTCAGGCTTGTTTGTCTTCAGGCTTATAAGCTCCTGCCCCTCCCCCTGGTGACCTGACTAGGATTGGGCTAATAATGTAAATTTGTAACAAACTTAATTTTCGTTGCACTCATCCAGACACAAAGTTTAAAAAAGGCTCATGGCAGATTTTTTGGGTTTTGGAACAAGGGGAACTGCTGATTCCTCTACTCTTAGTCTATGTTGCTTCTCTTTAATGAGACAGAGGTCACTGGGTTTAACTAGTAAGGAGCATTTTCCACTTTTTCCCCTCCGTCTCTTCTCTAACGCTCGCATTTCATTCTCGCTGCCGTCCCTCCTCCCCGCTCCTCCCTCGGGGCCCCCCAACCAGAGGCACTGGTCGGGGGGCCCCGACTGCCTCTCTTCTCCCCACTGGAGAAGAGAGGCAGCGAGAGCAAGTGGAGAAGCTTAAGATGCTAATTCGCTCAAAGAGGAGGCTGACAGATTCACTTTATAATGAGCGTTGGCAAAGGCAAAAAGCAAAGAGACCAATCTGCTCTAACGGGGGTGGGGTGTTGATGCACATGGGAAGAATTTATTGTGGCCAGAGGAAGAGTATGAAATGGGTCTGGGATGACTGCCTCACAATTTGCACATAACTGTTTTAGGAGAACAATTAAAAGTCACCTTCAGTCTCTGAAGTTAAAGACCACAAACTGAGCCAGGAATCCTGGTGTATGATCCAGGACCCAGACATAAATTTTAACTTCCATATTAAGAAAAATAACAACTCTGAGATTTGGAAAACATTTATAAGATACTTTTATCACTGAGCTATGACATAATTGTTATTTTCAATGTCATATAATTGCTATAAAATCATTTCATATACTTCCAGATATAAAGTAGGAGTCCTCATGGCAGTGAGCCAAAACTCCCAAAACTATCTTCCAGTGTGGATAATCTCACTCTTGTTTGGTCTCCGTGGCCACCTATTCACTCCCTGTCTCGTTCTCCGCATACCTCTAATACTTCCTGACACTCATCCTATCCCTAATAGTCATTAATCAGATCAAATCCGTGTGGACAAAGCAGCCCAGGCTACATCCCGTCAACAGCAGTTAAATACGCTAATCCAAGAGGCACCTACGCATACCGTTCCACTGATGTGTAAACATCTATTTCCTTTTAAAGGATCCTTAATATACGATGGAAAACTGGCAAAGTACACATAAACACAACACAGGGCCCTTGACAAATGGTTGCTCTTTTCCCAGCATGTCCCTCTGTGAGCCATGATGAGTCACCCATGCACCTGCATTTCTTCTTGTGAACACAGAAGTACTGTGATGCAGGGATGGCAGTATATCTGATTGTCCAGGGTCTTTTGTCAAGGATTTGGGAGGGCACTGAGGGCAGACCACCGAGGGACACCTAAAATAAACCTCCCCAGGAGGACGGGGGCTTCTCCTCCTAACGAGGCTATTCCTCTTTTGTGAGAAAGGAAATCTTACCCCTCTGCATTTCTTTCACTGCCTCTCAAAGCCACTGCATACCTTCACCCTGACTCTGTCGAGCACCCTTGTTGGCCTGACTCACGCCTGTCAACATCCCTGATTCACAAACCGCTTTTGGTTCCACCTGAAATCTTTCAAAGACACTGAGGCAGTAAAATCGCAGCATGAAGATCCTGTCTGCACCCTTTCTTTCATTCAGTTTCTGCTTGTTTTACTGTTTTCTTGTTTTCTCTTGGTTCCCACCTGACGCCGCGGTGCCGAAAGGAGACTTACAAACTTGACAAGTAGATGATTTGGAATGCTTCACTGCGTTTGTGCATAATTTCGGCGAGAAATGTAGAAAAAGTCACATCCACAAACGATTCCTTAGGCTTTATATCTCTTGGTGTCAGAGTGCTTAATTTAGTGCCCACTGAAAGCTGCTTTATCAGTGTACCCGCAGACCCTGCCAAGCACTTTGGAAGACCTTCAGTATTTTGTGCTGGAACTGTGCTGACTCACATCAGCTCGCCAGGGTCCACATGGATTAAGTTGATGTAACTATTGCAGAAGCATCCAACTTTCTGCAACTATAACTATCTTTGAAATAGAAAAAAGTAAGGATCTGCTGTTGACACGGCACAAAACTAATTCTCACAGAGAACAGACAATGTGATCAAAATCTTTCTGCACTGGGAAGCAAAACAATGCAATTTTTCCTCCATTCACTTTCACTTTGTCTCTTCATTAGCAACAGCTGATTAGGGACATTTGTCAGAAGTAGTACTTTTAACAACATGTGCAAAAATCTGATCATGCAAGGGAATACTAACCTAGTCATTAAAATGCAGAAGAAGAAGAAACACAGTGGAAAAAGCTTTTGGAGGTCAGTTTACAGTATGTAACTTTTCTGCTTACACCTAAAACAATAGAAGGATTTGACGTAACTGACTTTCAAGAACTTTCCTGACTGTTTATTAACCTGCTGAAACAAATTAAACACCGTTTGAGTCACACTGACAAGGGTGAAGAAGCTAGTGAGCATGAGCACTGTCATATCTTATATTTCATTAAAAAAAAAAGACATCAAATTGCTTGATTTGTATAATAAACGGTCCAAACTCCAAAGACATTTACTTCAAATTGAAGCAGAGAAAACCTTTAAATGCACACACGGTGCACTGTACTATTATGCTGAAGTAGTGTGTGAAAAACTAAGTGCACCCTTACTGCTTCCAAAGGAATTAAGAGGGTGAACAGTAGACAGGTGTTGCTAATCAAGCACACTTGATTACCTGATTGATCGATCATCAGCAAGTGTGAGCACCTCTATAAAAAGGTGAGGTTTTTGGCAGTTTGCTGGTCAGGAGCATTCAGGTGTGATCTTAATGTACCAATTGTTGCTTTCCATCAATCTGGGAAAAGTTGTAACACCATTTCTGAAAAAATTGACATCCATCATTCTTTAGTGAAAAGATTATTCACAAGTGGAAAACAATCAAGGCAGATGTCAGTATTCCCAGAAGTGGACGTCAGAGTGTTAACTGCTCAGAGAGACTGTAAAAAACCCAAAACTTACATCTCAGACCTCAGTTAACATAACAGTACAATTAGAAAAAGACTGAATAAGTATGGCTTCTTTGGCAGTGCCAAGAGAAAGCCTCTTCTCTCTAACTAAAAAAGGCAGCACCTGTGTGCTTAAGTTGAGCTTTCCATGGTCTCCATGGTCATATCTTATCCAGTGTAGTTGCAGCTTTAGGCTTAAGTTTGCAAAGTTGCATCTAAACAAATCACAAGATGTCTGGAACGTGCTTTGGACAGATGAGCCCAAAGTAGAGGTGAACGGCGCCACGTTTGGTGAAACTCAAACACAACATATCAGGACAAACACCTCATACCAGCTGTCAGCACAGTGGTGGAGGGGTGATGGGTTTGTTTTGCAGCCACAGGATCTGGACACCTTGCTCTTCAACTCTTCTGTGAACCAGAGTCTTCTGGAGTATGAGCTGAGGCCGTCTGTGTGACGGTACACCTTGGATGTACATCGTTTTCACACAATGCGCCTGTATTTCAGCTTAGTTTTTGCTGAATAAATAACAACACAGTGTAATATGGCACATGTTGTCGTTCATCTGAAGTTGTATTTACCCAATTTTAACACTTACTAAGGACCAGATTGATTTTTTTTTATTATATCATGACAGGAAAAACCTTAGAGGGTATAATTTCTTTTTACTATCACTGCACACTGCTGCGCATAAATTCCAGGCATACAACTCTCAGTAATTATTATGCAGAGAAATTGTGCTTTGTTGACCTGTGGTGTCTCAGATTTTACGCATCCCCTCTTAAAAACACAACCTGTCATTAAGCAAACACATAAAGTCGTAAAGCTGAGAGAAAGTTAAACAGATCCAGTTTCACAGAACTCCTAGAACGCAATCCGAATATCATACGCCGAAATCTGAGCTAATCAGAGCGTGAGACAAGAAGGACAAGAATTAAAATAGTGCAGCAGATGAACAAAAGAACAAAATCGGTTTCTTCTTACGGAAAAGCCTCTAAAAGAAATTCATGAGCCAGTTTTCTGAAAGGATTTCTGATGTCTTTCCCCCTGGAGAGGAACATCAAGTTGGCATCCTGCCTGTCATGAACGCTTCGTTTCACCACAGATTTGTTTTGCCGACAATTAGTCACATCTTTCCAAGTCGGGGCACTGCAGCACAAACATCCCCCGAGGTTCAGATTAGGTCCGCCGATAAAAAAACGATTTTTTTTCTTGAAACATAATAACCAGCTTGTTGAAGAAATCACATAGTAACTATTACACTGAAATTTTGATGTCTCACTTCAGCAATTAGTTAGAGCCCGTGACCCCTTTTGAAGAGAAAGAGTGCAAAGATACGCTTCAGAATTTGAATCAAAACGCTAAAGGACACACTCATATCATATAAACTTGTTCTGACTTTTGCTGATATGCTTGTTGTGCAGGACACAATGAACTTTATCAGAATGGCTCCCGGCATCACCGGCACCAGGAAACGAGCATGTTGTGAGCTAGCCCTCCTTTATGCCGCCCAAAATGGGAAAGCAGGCAGGGGGGCTATAAATAAAAGCCCATTTTTGAACTCTGAACATGTTAATTACAATCTGCAGAGAAAGGAGGTGGAGGGAATGAATTAGAAGGTGACTAATATTGCATTCACACTGCCTGGGGAAACACAGCGTCCGTGAAGAGGACAGGTGTCAGGACTGCGTGTTAGAAGAAGGAATGAAGCCAAAGGGAGAGAAAATGAGGCGGAATTAGGAGGCAGTTCTGCTTCGGGTCCAGTGATTTTTAATCAAGGCTTTAACCTTGAGGAACATAACAGGTTTTTGTTGTTTTTTTACTATGGCTTTGTGGGGAGCTGCTAATTTTCTTTCTGAGTAAAAACAGTGGACACAAAATCCCAAGCAGGCTAAACCACAAAGCGCCCAGAAACATGCCTGAGCACAGTGTGTCAAACCCCAAAACACAGGGTTTAAAGTGCTGGAGTCAACCATCATGGAGTCTGCTGTCACTGCTGCGGCTTTCTTTATGTAATTGTTGGTTGTCTTGGCTCTGGCATTGGTCAGTGTAGGAAGTGTACACAAAAATGCTTTGGCAAAGAGACACACAGGCAGGCATGGCAGGCAGGCAGCACGATCACACAGACGAGAGCGCTTCCTGAGTGATACAAGCGCTAAGGAATTCAGGATTCTAGTCAGGCACAGTTTCTGTCTCATATTCCAGGAGATTGAGTGATAGACTGCAGGACGATGAAGCGCGGCTGTTGGCCCTCATTCCACTTTGCGAATGAGTAGTACTGCACTGGAGCCTCGAGGCCTTGAGTCACTCCACCATGAGAGAAGCTGGGGCTGGGGGGCGATGCATCACTGGACACTGGACGTCCCGCAACAGATTATTTCTCCTCCCTCCAGCGCGAGCTATTACCTGTGGTGATACGACTGTATCCTTACAGGTCAACCGGCTCAAATCCCCACTGAGAGAAGAAACCTTAACATCTCTCACTCTGCCTAAATCTCTGCATGAAAATGCTAAAGAAGTCCTTTCACTCTTCCCACAGTCCTCAAGTACCTGCCTAACATAGCCTAAAATTGGAAATGCTCACATCAGTACTGGTGAATAGGCAGAACCAAACGCTTTCATTCACAAACAATGGGACTCACACGATCTTCAGCTGCGTTTCTAAGGGACACGAACACGTCAACAAATCTAACATCTGGGACGGACTCAACACTATAATCACTCTTTTTGTCCACTTATCCTCAGAGCACTCGGCCTCCCCAATCTTCTTCCGAGAGCTGATCTCTCAGTCGCTTTAGCCTCAGAGATGGTTTCAGGTCACGAACTTGCTGACTCATTCCTGTCTTGTATATTTTAGGCCAGCTACACATCTGCTAACACAGTGCGGAAAAATGAGTTCAATATTCAATCAAACACTGCCACAAAGTGAGGTCTTTTACAATTTTCACAGCAAACTCTATGACATGTTACAGCAGAAAAAGCGTTGGACTTCAGTTCAGGTTTCAGTCTAAATAGAGAAGATATCGCTAGCATAGCGTCCTGACCCACATGCTGTTCAGACCTTTTGCTTGTAAAGACCAGCCAATGAGAAGAAAGTTGGCTTAAAGGTACAAAGGTAAAGAATGAAAACAAGCACAATAATTCCCCTTCAACACCAGTTTTGAGGATGCTCTATCACTTTATTGCTGTATGCTGTTATTAGGGTCATAATAACAGTGACTGAAACCAGCACCGTAAAACAGAAACAGGTAAACTGAATTCAGTCAGTCTTCTTAAGTTGACCTGCACCTCTCCTGATTAGATCACTGAGTGTAATCAGCTGCTGAAGTGCTTCAGTTAGACACTAAAAATAAAATCTAATTTACATAAATCAATAATTGGTATAATCGTTGATTTTTATTGGCTGACTAACAGCTGATCAGTAGAGTCAGATGGACACTGGATGACAGAAGGTCAGAGATGCTTCACAGTGTGAGAACATTTTTCAATAATTAGAGACATTTTTCTCAGTTCCAAACTCATCCCAGCCTTTGCGTATGTTTTTTTATAGGTTAATCTTTCACTTTTTCCCCTCCAAAAGCCAGCCTTATTGTCATACAGTAAAATGTTTTCTGCCAAAGGAGAAGCTTTAGATCTAAATTGGATAAACTGGAGATATTGCTATATTCTTCTGTGATCGCTTGTTTCACTGGTATGCAACTGTGTGTGCTTTCCAAAGGGTCGCAGAGCAGCTGTTTGCAGAAATGATCTGAAAAGCATATACGTAGTTATATTAAAGATAGCTGCATTCATAGACCAAATGACTGCGTGATTAAGGAATTAATTGGCATAATCATTGGCTGCAGTCCTGTGCACCTGGAGGTGTGATTAATTTATAAATGCAGACAGCCGTTCGTGGAAAACAGAACATACTGTACAAGTTGTCATAGCAGTGAAGCTAAGATTGTCTGCTATTCTTATCTCATCGCAGCGTTTTTGTCAGGAGTTTACAAGCTGTCCACAATGCTCTGCTCTTTTTCTTTATATTACCTGGAAGAAAACAAGCTCCTGTAACAAAAACAGGCTTTTCTTTTGTCCATCTTATGATTCGGACTGTTATCTGATTCACTTAAATCGCTCAGTGCCGAATCTGTTTTCATCTTCCTGTATAGCACCGCCACACTAATATTGAGGGCTGCTTTGGCAGTGCTGTAAATTATGATCATTTTAACCATATTGATTACCACAGGCACTTCAGGCTAATTGAGCACTGTAAACTCTGAAAGCCATTGATCTGAAAGGTCACCCAGAGACAATGTGCACGCGCTGGAAATATCAGGCCCGGTGGTGGGCGGCACCCTTTTAACTGAAGATTGATTCTCTTTAGCGTGGAAAAGGTTCTGAGAGTGTTTAGATGTGTGTGTTGATGTGTATGTCTGCAGGTGGAGACTGATTTAGTGCCAGTATGGGTGTATTAACTGTGCTTTTTTCCTCCCACTTTCTCTCTGAGCTGGAGACTTCAGGCAAGCCCAGACAGGGGCCCTAGGGCCTGTCCTCATCCTTCCTGCTAATCCATCAGCATCACCAAGCCTCTCACCCGTCCACCCTGCCAAACCTCTCCACACTCCAATGTTCACTGGGCTGAGTGCTGTGTAAACACATGCAGAGGGGTCCGACTCTCCCAGCGGACCTGTTATTTCCCACAGTTAAAAAAGCCCAGCTGTCTAAGGAGGAGTGTGAGGGGAGGGCAAGAATATCATATTTTAAAATATCAGACAGGCTGATATTCACCAACTGCAACGTAACAGATATATTTGCAAAAAGAAAATCTTCTGCATGACAGAAAGTCACTGGTACAAAATAGTGTGGACCTGTTTTAACCCTCTGAATTCATCATATGTCACTAATCCTACAGTAACATACACTCTGGGAGTGCAAATGCTTTGCAGTATCAAACTAAAACAAATACCTGAATCCCAAATATCTACTGAGATGATCTAAAGTCACTAAATGTGATTAAGAGCATTTTTTTCTTTTGATTGTATTATTTTAGATGGTTTAGCAGCATTGTTATCACATCATAAAATATCTAAAAAGATTCTGTGTTACTTAAAGTAAGACGTGTCCACAACCCACACAACATAAACACAGTTATTTCTTTAACTTTAATCTATTTTAGAATGTATGTAGAACTTCCATAAAAGTGTCAATAAAATCCAGATAACTGCACTGTAACGATTTAAAACTGGTATATAATTTGAATTTTTGACACATGTTGAAAGGGAGACTCACCAAAAACCTTCTTTTGATTACGTTGCCTGCAGTTTGCATGGAAGAAGGAAACCTGTCTACAAACACTGGCTATCTGCTAAACACAGTCCAGTAAAACCAGAATCTGAGAATGTTCGCCTTCAAAGTAAAAGTTGTAGCTCACAGCTGAAGCCAACACGTTTGAAAAGGCAAACGGTCTCCTCTGTGTCGGATAATTTCACTGCCACTCAGAGAGCAGTTGGCAAGGGTTTGCAGACAAATTGGTATCTTCCATTCAAACATCCTGTTTGTGACTGAAGTAATCAAAAGCGCCACAAAGCTCTATGCAACCGATTTCACCTAGTGACCGACAGCAGCCGTTCGCCATTCAGGAATATGAATGTTTCCCTATCGAGATTTCCAACACAGGTGTCACTGTTAAATTTAGGTCGATCAAAACAGGGGAGTAATTTCCAGGGGGG
>NW_005187488.1:118693-133428 GCF_000239375.1 Pundamilia nyererei | reverse complement strand
ATATTTAAATAAAAACAAGCTGCTGATTATTTCACATTTTACTTGTGAGCAACGGCACATTTAAATCTTACAAATATAGTTATTTGGCTTATATCGTGATGGATATCGTTATCGCCTGAAATGAAAAAAACATATCGTGATATGAAAAAATCTCATATCGCCCAGCTCTAACACACACACACACACACACACACACACACATATATATGTATGTGTATATAAATATATCGACATTTACTGCTAGAAGCGAAAAAAGGCTAAAAAATCTTTAAAAATATTGAAGTTATGTGATTTACAGTACTCTCTGAGTACAGTGTCTAATCCTTCATGAAGACAAATTCAACCAACAACACGTACTGTGGTTGTCACAGCCAGTCAGTTTTCCGGCCCTGGAAGCAGCCCTCATACCCACTTCTGAAACTCCTGATAATCAAGCCAATTTGCTGAAGCCATAAATACTCAAAATGTGAGTAACAGAAAACCAATTAAACAAAAACATGTATTACACATGTTTTTCTCTGAGATAATTTCCCTGTGAGCCGTTGTAAACATATACCCAATATTTTTTTTTATGTTCTACAAAAATATGTGGAAAAACATATGACAAACTTCTTTATAACTTGCCAAATCCCATAATATCCTCCCACCAATGGCCTCCAGGCACCCACACCCACAAGCTAGCAAACAACAAAAAGAATGAATACACCAAGAATCCACAGCATCCCGCAGAAGCACACCAGGAAACATAGATTTTCAGACTCTTTTCTCCTGCAGTACATACTGAGCAGAGACTAAAAGAAACAGAGGACCTCCAATCTTATCGCTGCCAAACCCATACCCGGCATACATTTCATACATCTGCTGACAAACTGGGAGCCACATCCAAGTCGCAGACTATAATTGCCTCTGCCTCTCGCCATTCCGGAGTGGCAACTTCAGCCACTCACAGGAAATCAATATTAAATATTGTTTACAACACAACATCCTCGCAGAAAATGAGACCTACGCAGCAGCATGTCGCAGAGCAGATGGCTGATTCCCTCCAAAAATCCCATCATAAGTGAGGATTTAGTAGATGTGGCATCACGTTTATGCAACTTCCAATCAATCAGAGCTCAACAATGGCAAATATTTGCAATTCATTTGCATTATACTGATTTCTTTTTTTTACCTAATGTGTAAATTTTTAATTATGCAGATTTAGCTGAGGAAATATTGAATCTGAGCTCTGCGTCATTTCTTTTCTGACAGGACAATGAAGGCGCAAAGGTTTCTCTCCTTTTCAAACCATGCAAGCTTAATTAAACTCATTAATTCTGTAATTCATTAGTTTTCCCATTTATTTCACTTCATTCTTTCTGGTGATTGTATGTCACTGAAATGACAAGTGCAAAAAAAAATTATCAGCTGTCTCGAACAATCGAATAAAGCCTGCAAATGTTTAATTTCTCTGGGTAAGACGTAAGAGATGATTTCCTGAGGAAATGTGCTCTTCACTTGGATTTTAATTGGTTTCTTGGTAAAAAACTGTCAAGCTGTCTCATTTTATTCTGCGCTTTTCGGGAATATTAGCAAAGACAAGGTCTTGGGTTATCACTCCCAGATGCAAACCCCAGACAGCTGTGTGTGCAGCTGCAGGTTGTTAACATGTATGAGTGTTTGGGTCAGCAGTGCTTTCCGCAAGAAAGTGCCAGCTAGGGTGGAAGAAGCAGCCAAATTTTGGCCCCATATTTGGTGGCCTATAGCACGCGCCGATGCCTGTGCTGTGCACACTGATCCCAGTTATTGTAATTTTTAGCCTGCGTGGTGTCTGGCTCCAAAAGTACTAACTGTTTGGAAATTAGCGCAGTATTACTACACTCTTGTCCCAGAATGCTTTGCAAAATTAGTGCACAACCAATTATGATTCAGCTGATGGGCTTTAGACTCTTTCAGGGCTTCGTGCGCCTGCTTGCCTCCTGCTCCTCGTTCTCACGGGACAGACGCTCCTATTGTTCACCTCAGCAGCCTTGATGCTGTCCTGTCATACTGCTGCACGTTCTGACATTCATGTTTGTGGTAAAAAGTCCAACTGGTGTTAATGGAGGATGAAATTAGCCGACTAAGATGCTCCTGCCTGTGTCTGCGGTTTGCCCCATCGATCCTTCAAACATGCCTATCGATCCAATCCAAACATATCTGCGACCCCTGCAGAGGACGCATGAGTAATTGTTCACTTCAGGTTCTGTTGGTGCCGTTTGTCTCGTACAGCTCAGCGTGGCTGCACAGGGTCTTTAATAGAAACAGACAGTTCAGTGGCCTTTGACAAAAAAGAGCCTGGAAGTGTCTGGGTTTGAATACAAATTGGATACACTTGTTCTCGAATATCTTCCAGCTTTCTCTCCTGTTTGTCCCTTGCAGTCTTAAACAGCGAGCGAGGATGACGGTTAGTTCGCTGCATCTGAGGTGATGATGAAGAGGGGAGGAGGCGTAAGAACGGCTGTGTTATTTGGGTAAAGAGATGGATGTACCTTGGCAATCTCAACCCACACTTGCACACCCTCACAATTTCCCCCAGGAGAACAACGAACGATGCCTTTGTTTTGGCTCACAGTCGGCGAGAGAGGCTCCTAATCAGTCAGTGAGAGATTCATATTCACACCTATTTGGGCCCTGGGCTCTCTCGATTTAGAGATGAAAGCTATGCACTGCTGGCTTATTTGTAAAAGTAGAGTGCGATTCTCGAGTCCAGGGAAGGAAAAACAATGTTGTTTAGCAGATGCTTCTATTTTTCATAAAGTTTAAACCAATATGTGAGATAAATCTATATTCCTAAAAGAAAACAATGCATAACTTGTAAAATGTTCATTTTGGTCCTATGAGTTTGGCCAGTATGACTTCAGCTGTGCAAGACCTTTGTAAGATAAAATATATATATAATATATATAGTGTTTGTAGTAACTGCACTGTAAGAGAGTTGTATTTTGGTTGCTGTAGCTTGACATTTTATGGGAAAGCTAAACCCTGAATCTACTCTGGCTGAAAATCTCCCCACTTTGGGACTTTAAAGTGCGACAAGTACGCTTCACCCCGCCACACTTAGTATGCTATGCCTTTGGGCACACTGCCATCAGCAGTGGGGCCCATGGTCTGCATCTCCTGGCTTCACTGATCAAACTTCAGGACCCCCCCGGCGCTGACAGAGCCTTGGATAGCTTCTCCATCTTTGGAGAAAAAAGCATTCAAACCCTTTCAGTGTAAAAGTACAAAAATAGTAAAGTGGAAATCCTTAATTGGAACTAAAAACCTTGCACTTCATTTGCAAGAGAATTAAAAACCAAATTGTCTCATATGAATGATCTAGAGTCAGTCTGAAAAAAATTTTTTGCATGTCAAATATTTGAAAAAGCACAACACACTGGCTTCTTGTTTACTTTTTTTTTTCATAATTCTAGAATATAGTAGAATATTAAATAACCACATTTTACTCCACTCTACATCCGTCCTTCCAGACTTGACATTTAACGTTCAGGATATAAAATGTTATCACTTTATAATTTCATCCCAATAGACATGTTGGGGAAAATCCTTCACAATTAGTGCAGAAATTCTTGAGTCATGGTCAAAGGCGTGTTTGGTGAGGTGAGTTTGTCCTTTGACCACCAGGTTCTAATCATTAGATCCTTGAGCCCAAGAAAGTTTGTGTAACTCTAAAGAAGATGCTGATTTGACAATTATAACCCATCAGATTTTAAACTTTATTTACATAGCAGCTGTTTCCTAGTCCTCCTTCCTGCTTTTCCTCTCCCACACGCTCACACCATACCTGTCTGTTGCTTTCATCTGTATTTTATGTGTCTATTTCATATTTCTCCCATAGTACATGTTTATTTTCCTTTGTAAAGTCATCCACTCTGCTGCCAATACACTGTATCGGTACAGATGAGACACTGAATATGAAACATTAATGTGGACGCTGGAAGGTGGAGGGTCTTTTTATAAGTAAACGTGAGCATTTTTTGGACGCTTTCAATAACTCCAGTGTTATTGACTTTGTCACTGTGGCCCGATGATGAGGACAGTGAGTATATTTCAAAAATAGAAGCCCAGGTTGTTTAGTTTGGCATCACAGTTACGGAGTACTCAAGTAAATGTACTCTCCACGGGTACTTTTCCCAAAACTTGTGCTGCTGCACCAAGGCCATATTCAGAGGCAAATGCCTATAGAGAAACAACAAGAAGGGGTGCAACATGAATAAAACATGAAAATCTCCCTGCAGTGGTAACCTGAAAGCTTTCAGCTTTTTCCAAACACATCAGATGGAATATGGACAGCTTTGCTCTGACACAGGTGAGAAACCCAAATTCTGCTTTCTGCTTTTAAGGATTTCATGTCAAGAAATGGTGGAAAAGCAGATCCTGAAGACAAACAATGTCAAAAGGGGTTCTTAAAAGCGGCCGAAGTTCAATGGGATGATGCCAGGTTATGATGAAGGTGGGGAAACAGCGGGAGTGGAGCTGTCAGAGCCACAGTGCGGTAGGGGGAAAGGCCCTGAGGGGGCTGGAAGGTGGGCTGAGTCACTCTGTTACACTGAAGCAGACACCATCCTGCAACTTCACACCACCTGTCTCGGAGGATTCAGCCACAGGAGCGAGACTGCCGGAGGCTTTACAGGCAGAAAACACAGGCTCCATTACTCAGAGACACATGGGGAGCCTGTGCAGCGCTCTTCCTGGCAGAGAGAGATAGACTCCTGGTGCTGCCGTTCACGTTTTCTTAAAAAATTTGAGAGGCCAAATTTGTCAAGAGGAGGCGATTATTATAACGTTATGATGGCCATTTGAGCAGCGACTTTTAGCAATCCATCTATTTTTAAGACAGCCAAAGTATAGTTCTGCCCTTGCGTGCAAAGACAAAGTTTGTTGTTTGACAGGGAAAATAATTGCAGCATTAGCATATCATTACTGGCTGGCAGTAAGACAATGGATCAACAAGACCTTTCTTTGGTCCTGCTCCAAATGTACCCGTAATACTTGGCAGATACCGAGATTATAACCGTTCGTCTAATTGATTTCTCATCATTCTTTCACCGGGTTTCAGAGCCCAGTATTAAAAATTATTTAAAAAATATTGATCAAAGTGGAAAGATACCATTTCACTTCACAGGGAGGATTGGGTATGAATGCAGCTTTGAACTGTTACATCAGATTTCATCAAATTCAGAGGCAAAGAAAATCTAATAAAACCCACAGCGGGAGTGTAGCCACGCAGAAGCTAGATCTGGTGATTTGTCTCGGATGAGAACTCCTCTACTTGATATCCTGTAAAGAAGTGAGGCCAGGTAGGTTTTGTATAGACTTGTCCCACAGGACAAGCACTGTGTAAAACGGAATAATGGACACTTCTGGCTCATTTACAGACTATAAAGACAGTAGAGTGGTGTGTTGGGCTGTGGTGAATCTACAGCATTGTTTATGAGCATGTCA
Source organism: Pundamilia nyererei (assembly GCF_000239375.1). NCBI lineage: Eukaryota > Metazoa > Chordata > Actinopteri > Cichliformes > Cichlidae > Pundamilia > Pundamilia nyererei. The sequence continues at coordinate 127,962 of NW_005187488.1, read as the reverse complement.
GCTGGGAACTGGGTGACCGCCCAGAGACAGACCTGCAGAAACATGCCAGACACAGATGCCTCTCTTGATCTTGCAAAATGACCTTGACAGACAAGTTTGTCCTTGTAGCGAAATGTACCTGGAAAATCTGCACTTGGGCTCCTGTCAGCTGTTTCACGACTGACATTGAAACAAAGCAGCATGTAATTCAGACTCAAATGTAAGGTCGGGAAATGATGTTTATGCTAAGCTAAGCTATCTGGTGAATAGCTGCATATTTATTGAACATGTTAACCTTCTCATCTTAGTCCTGGCAAAATAGCAAGAAATCCCATGTTAAACTACTTTGTTAAAAGGTGCCATTTTTTAATTGTTAAATTTTAATGAACTATTTAAGTGCCTTGAGCCAACTGTTGTTGTGATTTGGTGCTATATAAATAAAATTGAATTCAACTGAAGTTTATTCATTTAAAAAATTTGGGAATCAATTGCAGTCTCTCTGGAATTGGTGCAATAAATTTGTTAAGTTTAGATTAAGTTGTCACACAAAAAATGACACAAAAGGAAAAGATTTAATTCTCCCACCTCACAGGAAAGAATTTAGCATTATGCTTAAAGGTGCTTAGAAAAACAACTATGTGAGAGCACCTTATCTTTCATAAAACACCCACGCCGTGTGTGCTATTCAGTAAAAAAAATGCATGTATTCCTGGCCAGAGAGCTGAAACTATCCAGAACTCAGGAAAAGGATGTTCAGAGACTAACAAAAACTTTGACATCTGCAGGAGAGAGCGAGAGAAGGGAGTGGTGAAGAAACAAGGTTGGGAAAAAACAAGACATCTGCAGAAAATGTAGCTTTAAAAATAATAATAATAAAGGAAGCAAGAATAAATAGACTCCTGAATTTCACATGACATCAGCAGAGGCTGTGGACCGCGGACTATTTTCGCCTACAACCATGAGAATCTGAGTGTCAACTGAAACTGTTTATTCTGTTTATACGGGCAACAACAAAATGCAGGGAGCATAGAGAGAGACTGCTGACACAAAATAATAGTGATCTTTGACCTTCAAGACAGCACCATGAACTACACAATTCATGTAATGCAACATTTAGAGTCCGGGCTTTCTTTGGATGACCTTTGGAAAGCTATAGCCATAAAAGATTAGTCTCACATTGGAGTGTTGCAGCTGAATTCAGAATATGGCTGAAAGGAAGCTTGTGTGACTCCAGCTGTTTGGATGAGCTCAGACCGTGTTAAGGTTTCTCCACAGCTCCCACTCTAAACTATATCTCTAAACCCTACACTTCCTTTTCTCTTTGTGTGTCTCTAGAAAGCCAAAAACTTCCTTTTTAAGACAGGTGTGAGCTTCCTTTTTCCTTTTTTGACTCTGAATGCCAAATGTTTCACAGAAGACAGCTAATATAAGGAACCTCTTAAACTGAAAACATGCTGTTGAATTGATTTATTACAGTATCTGACCAGATTATCTCAAAGCTAGTGGATAAAAAAAGAGATGGACATCCCCTCCAAGTTCACGAATCAGACCGTCGTAAACACAGACCCCTGACAGATTAAGTGCACCCACTCTCTGAGTAGATAACCTGTGACCACCGAGACAATCGGGTCCTCGTAGTGATGCTACGCCATAAAGAAAGTCGCTCTGACAGACGGGGTCAAATTATCACCGTCAATCACTCCGCAATCCACTTCAGCACGCCACCGAGCGGGACTGCCGAGGTGTCATGGAGACGGGGCCTTTCATTACCTCGCTGTCAACGTGATTGTAGCTTCATATCAAGCCGGATATGCTGCCTGTCATGTCTCGGCAGGGGCCTGTCACTGCAAATCTACCACAGAACACAAGCACCTCGGGCTGAAACACTAAAAATCCCCCGTTGTCTGGGTGACAACGGAGGAGCAGATCATTTAAAGATAACAAAGACATTGTGGCTAAAGCTAGCCAAAGCTTGGAGCAGCCTTGGTAATGAGCAAAGGATCAAAGCAGTTATGAGGTAAATGGAGATGAGATTGGAGATGAGGGGAAAAAGGGAAATGTTGATGCTTTGCTATTTGGTGAAGTTAGAAACATGATGGAAAATTATGTAAGGGCCTCTCATTTATTCTTAGTTTGTTTTTTAAATAAAATAGCTACACCTGCCTTTGTTTGCTAAGGTAAAATATGCCAGATAAATGTGGGTGGGCAGCGGCTTATTTTCAGCTAATGACCTGTATGTCTTCCAGCAGCAGAGTACTTTATTTTCAGTTGCTGAGGTAAGAAAAGATCCTGTAACTTACTGCAGTTTGGGAAAAATGTAAAGCTTAAAAATTTATTTTGTAAATAAAACAATATGTTGCGTTAAAGAAAAGATGACTTTTGTTTGTATAAGCTGTCAGTTATACAGGGAGTGCAGAATTATTAGGCAAGTTGTATTTTTGAGGAATAATTTTATTATTGAACAACAACCATGTTCTCAATGAACCCAAAAAACTCATTAATATCAAAGCTGAATGTTTTTGGAAGTAGTTTTTAGTTTGTTTTTAGTTTTAGCTATTTTAGGGGGATATCTGTGTGTGCAGGTGACTATTACTGTGCATAATTATTAGGCAACTTAACAAAAAACAAATATATACCCATTTCAATTATTTATTTTTACCAGTGAAACCAATATAACATTTCCACATTCACAAATATACATTTCTGACATTAAAAAACAAAACAAAAACAAATCAGCGACCAATATAGCCACCTTTCTTTGCAAGGACACTCAAAAGCCTGCCATCCATGGATTCTGTCAGTGTTTTGATCTGTTCACCATCAACACTGCGTGCAGCAGCAACCACAGCCTCCCAGACACTGTTCAGAGAGGTGTACTGTTTTCCCTCCTTGTAAATCTCACACTTGATGATGGACCACAGGTTCTCAATGGGGTTCGGATCAGGTGAACAAGGAGGCCATGTCATTAGTTTTTCTTCTTTTATACCCTTTCTTGCCAGCCACGCTGTGGAGTACTTGGACGCGTGTGATGGAGCATTGTCCTGCATGAAAATCATGTTTTTCTTGAAGGATGCAGACTTCTTCCTGTACCACTGCTTGAAGAAGGTGTCTTCCAGAAACTGGCAGTAGGACTGGGAGTTGAGCTTGACTCCATCCTCAACCCGAAAAGGCCCCACAAGCTCATCTTTGATGATACCAGCCCAAACCAGTACTCCACCTCCACCTTGCTGGCGTCTGAGTCCATTTCATCAGTCCATAAAACCTTAGAAAAATCAGTCTTGAGATATTTCTTGGCCCAGTCTTGAGATATTTCTTGGCCCAGTCTTGACGTTTCAGCTTGTGTGTCTTGTTCAGTGGTGGTCGTCTTTCAGCCTTTCTTACTTTGGCCATGTCTCTGAGTATTGCACACCTTGTGCTTTTGGGCACTCCAGTGATGTTGCAGCTCTGAAATATGGCCAAACTGGTGGCAAGTGGCATCTTGGCAGCTGCACGCTTGACTTTTCTCAGTTCATGGGCAGTTATTTTGCACCTTGGTTTTTCCACACGCTTCTTGCGACCCTGTTGACTATTTTGAATGAAACGCTTGATTGTTCGATGATCACGCTTCAGAAGCTTTGCAATTTTGAGACTGCTGCATCCCTCTGCAAGATATCTCACTATTTTTGACTTTTCTGAGCCTGTCAAGTCCTTCTTTTGACCCATTTTGCCAAAGGAAAGGACGTTGCCTAATAATTATGCACACCTGATATAGGGTGTTGATGTCATTAGACCACACCCCTTCTCATTACATCACCTAATATGCTTAATTGGTAGTAGGCTTTCGATCCTATACAGCTTGGAGTAAGACAACATGCATGAAGAGGATGATGTGGACAAAATACTCATTTGCCTAATAATTCTGCACTCCCTGTAGTTCTTAGAAATGAAAAATGTGAATTAACAAAAAATTGGTATCGGCAGGTCAACCAAACAAACACAGAAATGGAAATTGGCCAAGAAAATTACAATCACTGCATCTTTAGTTATAGCATCGAGGTTACCGTTTTTAGATTTTCAGATCCAATAGAAGAAGAAAAGCTAATATTATTCTATAATTTTTGGCACAACTGAGACTGAAAGCTTCAGGTCCACATTTGTATGCAAACATTTAAACAGGCGACTGCTGAGAAGTCTGTGGCTTCTGACTACAGACTGTAAAATGTAAATGGACTGGTTCTTACAGAGCACTTTTCAAGTAATTGTAAAAAAAGATCCTCTTTTATCAAAAGAGGCAAAGATTTAAAAGGGAAAAAAAGAAAGTAACAAGAGAGTGGACCTTTAAGGGCATTCACTTGATGAAGTGAGGACTGTGATTTGAGAAGGTTCAAAAGTGGTTGATGAAATTCTATCAGATCAGTGACACAAGCTGCCTCCATATTGACCTAATACAAGTGGGTGTTTCATCACACGAAGCGAACCAGCCTTTGTACAAGCAGGGTGTTTACAGTGGCTGAAACAGAGGCTTAAATTCTAACTTGAGACTCAAATGATAGTTTTTTGCATTTAAAAGTCATATTAAATCTCAAGAATTCACATAAAGTCTTTGGTTCTTGCTTCACTGCAAGCACGCCGGCGTATTTGTCTGCTTTCTGCAGAAGATGGAGAGTCACAAAGGCGTATCACAAAGACTTTGCACAACAGGAGCACATCAAGCCTGCATACCAGTAACAAAGCTGAAAATTCTCTCTACACCATGCATGAAATGAAAACCTTCAAAAGGATACCTGGATCCTTACTGGTTGGTGAGCTGGGCTGAGCTACATTTTCACTAAAATGTAACAAGTTAAGGAAAAATCTGCCTGAAATCCAGCAAACAAATTAAAATAAATAAATAAAACAAGCCGACATGACCAAGCACAACATTTGTAAGGTAACGATGGACAAAAGTAGCATTAAAATTGACTGAATTTGCAGCATTAGCTGCTGTGACTATAAGCAGAAAAATCATACCAAGGAATTTTAAGCATTAAACTTAGAAGGTAATGTGATTTGAGTGCCGTACCTTTCTTACATATATAACCTGATCTTCGAGTTACCTTAAGGTGAAAGCATTCACTTATCATATCAAATTAACTTCTTCTGAGAAAATGTGACAGATTAGCAACAGTTTTGAGGTTAATGAGTCCAAACAAACAGGCATAGTGTGTTTTTTGTCTAAAGAAGACGAAAACCACAAACACAGTGAGACTTCCCCGACCTTAACAATCATAAAAGCCCCACCCAAAGCATTTCCCTGACAACAGTCTTGTGCTGTAACCAGAGACTTGTTTCTGAATGCTCAGAATTTGTTACTTGCAGATGAAGACAAAAAACCTGCTACACAATAAGTTAAACTGCTGCCAGTTTTATGGTATTTCTTTCAACACTCATCAGAAGAACACATGCAGCACAAATGTTAATCATTTCCCTGTTTTTTTTATGAAAAACCTCAAATAAATTGAAGCTTTAAAGCTGTCCCATTAAATTTGCAGGCAATCTAATTACACAAGACACATTTATAGGATTAAAATGCTTCAATTCTAAAAAGCCTCCTACAAATCGGTTTTCTCGTCAAAGGAATTAGACTCCAGCCCTCCTAGCGCTGACTGAAAGCCTTTACTCCAGCTATAAAAAGATCGAGGGTTATCGGCCCATGCGCTCACGTATTTGCTAATCGATTAGAAACCTTTCCGAGAGTCTACTCTCTCATATTTGTCTAGAAGTAGCATGTTTGTCCAAGCTCTGCTGGTGGTACCACAGTGTTAATGTGTTTGCCTCCCTCTCACCCAGACACAGGGATGGATTTAGCCAGCGGGCTGCTGAGTCAGGCAGAGGTCTTCTACTGCTGAGAGATAAAGGTCAAGGGTCAAGTTGAGGCACATACTGGCTGTCTCTGTCTGGTTTGTCATCTGACTTCTATATTTAAACAGTGTTTTGCTTCTAAGCAGTCACAACATGCTTGGACCGAACTTGTCCTCTGGCTATTAATACTATAAATCTTGATGCATGTAGGGCTGCAGTCAACCCAATAAACTCTTGGTTGACTGCAACTGTACCAACCTTTTAACTAATTAGCTGATCACAGGTAGGCTGGAGAGGGGGAAACAGTGTTTGGACTACACTTTACCTGCTAGTCGTTTTAGCCCAAACCAATAGAATAAGCTAATATTATAAGCATGTGTACTTTTACCTTTAAGCTAACGCGTTAACAACAGACTGAAGAATCTTTCTGTTTAAAGGAGAGATGAGGCTTCACATGCAGCTTGGTCTGGTGTCTACTGACATAAAGTCTGAATGTGTGTGTGCTTGCAGAGTTATTAGTAGACTAAACATAATTATATATATATCAGTTCTGATATGTTTGCACTCAAACACTATTAAACAAAAATGTTGGCAGACACCCTTGCTGAAAGATGGGCTGTGATATGTAAACTGCTGCCAAAGTTACACCCGACTCCATCCGTTTTAACCAAATGCAGCGGCAGTGCCGACTCCTTCATTCCGCGCGTCATAGATTCAGTGGTGGAAACATTCCTCCAGGACTTTGGTCCATATTGACATGACGGCATCACACAGTTTCTGCGGATTTGTCAGCTGCACATCCATGATGTGAATGTCTTCTTCCACCAAATCCAAAAGATGCTCTATTTGATTGAGATCAACAGTACAGTGTACAGTGAACTCATTGTCATGTTCAAGAAACCAGTTTAAGATCATTTGAGCTTTGTGACACGGTGCATTATCCTGTTGAAACACCTATCGGATGATGGGTACACTGGTCATAAAATGGGATGGACAATACTCAGGTAGACTGTGGTGTTCAATACTAAGGGGCCTAAAGTATGCCAAGAAAATGCCCCACACCATTACACCTCCACCGGCCTGAACTGATACAAGGTAGGATGGCTCCATGCTTTCATGTTGTTCAAGTCTAATTCTTACCCTGCGATCTGAATGAGTCATCAGCACTAGGTGTGGTCTTCTGCTTCTGCAGCTGATATGCTTTAAAGTTCAACCTGTTGTTCATTCAGAGATGCTCTTCTGCATACCTCGGTTGTAATAACAGGTTATTCCAGTAACTGTCTTCCTATTAACACAAACCAGTCTGGCCATTCTCCTCTGAGCTCTAATATCAACAAAGCCTTTTCTCTCACAGAAATGCCACCCAATGGATATTTTTCCTGTAAACACTGATGGTTGTGTGGTCGTCTCGACCTTGTCCACATGTCTAAATGCATTGAATTGCTGCCTGTTCTAACCTGTGTAAATAGTTCTAGAACAAGTTAACCTCATAAACTGGTTAGTGAATGTGGTTTGCTGCTCATGCAAAATAAAAAAAGAACCATTAAACAAGTTGGCAGTGAAAATATAGTGTTTTTCTGCGGATGATAAATGAATCCATCCTGGACAGCTCTGAATATGACATTTTTCTCCTGAAAGTAACACACAGTCTGGACACAGCTCTGTTTTCAATCCCAACCATCACCGCTGGGATAAACTAGACCACAGCTGGGCAGGATTTAAACTGCATCCAAAGGCGTTTCCAAAAGAACAAAAAAAACCACCAGCAACAAAGCGTCAGCTCAGGCAGGGCACAAAGTCAAGCTTCGCCATAATCCCAGCAGATCGCATGATGCCAGTTCAGCCCACATCAGCTGACGGCTCAGCTAATAACTTTTATGAATCATTAAGTTACTTTAATCTGCCCACAGTTATGTGCAAGACATTATGCATCACAAATCCAGGTTCTCCAAGGATAAATGTCTGCTGTCATTACAGTGCTTGGGTCTTGCTGCTACTTTGCCAGCTCTATGTATGCGCTTATATAGAGTAGAGCGGTCTAATAAAGCTATGCAGTTAGTTAAATGTCATGCACTCTAAATATGTTTTGTACTGTTGTTAAGCTGCTGTTGGTCCTCACATCAGAGCCAGAACATAAATTCATCAGATCCCTGCAACTTTTATCTACTCAGGGCCGTAGAGAAAGTTAAAGTCATCTTCCTGGACTCCCAGCATCCTTGACAGAATGCGTTTGCATCCTTCAGGAGCGTTATCAGACATAAAGAATGAGGTCATTTATTCACTTTTATGGCTTTTTAGAGAAAATTAAATCTGGCTTCTTTCTTGATGGATATAGGAAAGGAAGCTCTTCATGCTTTAGGCTTCCTCTTGTTGCTGTTTCTTGATGATTTTTTAAAATTTATTGTCTTTGTGTACTTTGTGTAAACTTTGTATTTATCATTACTGATTGCTTTCGGTCTTTGTCCAAGTTCCAAAGACCTTGTAGGAAATTTTCTACAGACAAGAGACGACACTGAAACATGATGATTCATGTGACTTTTTACCCCTTCTGTTCAGTTCAGACTGGATGTTTTGTTGCTGTTATTACTTTGCTGTAATTTTAGTATTAGTTCATATCACTTTTTTTCTTTAGAGCGCTATTATTGTTTTATTGATTTCCGCACTCTTCATCAGCTCAGGCCAGCAGCAGGTGAAGGACAGGCTTTACAACCAAACCTGGATGACGCAGCTGAAAAACACTAAGCCAGCTACTCAACTCACACGTATGGAAAAGTGGGGCAGTAAGAGAAATGAGAATAACGGTGGGAGGGGAAATGAGAGACGGGGAGATTGTGGGAAACAGATTACAGGGCAGAACATGAGATAAGGCATTGAGGATGTGTGAATGCCTGCAGCTGTGCTTTGTTCTCCACCATCGTGTGCACCAGGAAGAGATGCGACAGGAGGCAAGGTGGCCTCCGTTCTCGGCAGCAGGTTGCTGCGACCTCCAGCTTATTAAAAACACATCGCTCAGGGTCATTTTGGGGCGACTCACAGGAGCACGGACAAGCTATCAATAAAGCTAATCACATGTGGCACATTAACTTTAATAAGAAGGCAGCAGCGGGAGCCCCTGAGCCCCACTGATGTAGAAAGAGTCTACCTCAGGGCCTCTAACGTGTCTGTTTGTATCACATCAATCTATGAATTAAGATTTTACTTTTGAGGTTCTTTCCAGCTGGCGTGGGAATAGTTAAAGATTATTAGGGACGTATCTATGCAGTTTAGGACAAATGTCACCTTCCATGGTTTACTGATAACTAAAGCGATGGCTAGGCTCCTCTGAAGTCAGTCCCCATTGACTTTAGTTAAATGTCTGCTTTTGGAGAGTGAAATCTATGTGATATATAAGGCAAGCAGTGAAATTGTGAAAATATTATTTCAGTGACCAAAAGCATGACATTTCAGATACAAGCAGTGGAAATGAGCTT